>NW_012118376.1:5984016-6047997 GCF_000951035.1 Colobus angolensis palliatus
GTGAACCCGGGAGGCGGAGCTTGCAGTGAGCTGAGATCATGCCACTGCACTCCAGCCTGGGTAACAGAGCAAGACTCCGTCTCAAAAAAGAAAAAAGAGTCTTGCACCCCAGCAGGGTCTGAGAGGTCATGAGGGGCTCATAGAAGTGGAAGGGCAGCTGACATAAGGTAAAGATGTTACAGTCAGAACAATGGCCAGGCAGAGAGAAGACCAGAGGCTGGGCCTGGCATCGAAGGGTACTTAGTGTTGCTTACACACACTGCATGCCTTATCTGCATCAGTTTTTACATTACTCATGGATTATTAGATATTTTCTGTGCTGCATACTCACGGATTATTATTTTCCTGGCATTTGCTTATTTAAAGCATTTCAAGAGCCTAACATATAAGTGTAAAAATCGTGAAAGAGAAAATATAATGAGTTTAAAATTATAAAATGTCAAGTATCAGAAGTTCAAATTAAAACCACAGTAAACTAGCATTTTTCACTTCCAAAATTAGCAAAGAGCTTTATAATGTGATACCTGTTGTTGGTAATAATGTATTAAAGGAATGTATTGCCCTTTCATCATAATGAAGAGGAGGAGGAGGATAGTATCTGCTAGAGACCTGGAACCTATTCAGTGCTTAATAAAGAATTCAGTGAATGAATAAGAAGTTCAAGAAATTTTGTCTTTCAGTTCACCTTGGACTTAGCCTGGCTCACTCATGCTGGTAATGGTTTTTCCTTCCAGGACAGCAAGGACGCTGCAAAGCCTCCTAAAGGAGAGTATTGTAGGAGCCTCTGTCTGCTCTGGAAGAGTTTCTTTATCATTCCAACAAATGACTTCAGAGCAAATAACTGTGTCTTCATCCACGTCGAAAATTCTCCTTGCCCCTGGTGGAAAATACAATGAATTTTGCCATGGAGTTGAAGTTTAAGGTGTGATTCATGTTCTCTGACGGTAATCTGTGCAGAGAACATTCAACAGTAGAAATTTCCCTTCTAGGAAGGTTTGGCTAGTGGTGTGATGCTTATAAACAAAAGCACTTGATTCTTTCTATCAATATATGAGTGAACCATAGCAATGGGAGTGGATTATCATTTGTTCATCTTGGGCAGGTCCTGCACTGGTGGTGGGTTGACACTTAAAAAGGAGTCCTCAGGACACATTTTGGGGTAGAAAGTGGTGAAGCGCTTATACAGGAAGCACAGGATTCTGGAACTATTAGGACTAACTTTCACATATTGCAGATGAGAAACCCAAGGCCCAGAGAGGTTAAATAAATGCCCAAAGCTAAACAACCAGAACAGGAGCCCTGACAAGCTAATACCCAGTCTTTGGCTTTTTCCACTTTGACCACGTAGACCACAGACTATTTCATGAAGCACAACTTCTAAAAGATTTTCCAGAGAATGAGAGCAGAAGGAGGTTTTATGGTAAGAGAAATGTTGGAATCATATATGCACTCTACTCTATTCACCCCCTCCCAGTTCCACTTCTACCTGGAGATTTACAATGAACCTCAGCATTTCAAAGGCTCTGAGAAGACATGCAGCAAGGAAAGCTTTTTAACATCTTTTAAATCAATGTTTTGAAGTTCATTTGACCACAGAATCTATTATATTTAATGATATTCTATAGTATTTGCATTCCTCAAAACACACTTTCAGAGATGCTGTACTGTAACTTGCCCAAGTCTTCCCTTGCCTGAAATCAATCTCACACAAATGCTAAAAATTATTGCAGGACTAAAGATGGGACTTACCAATAAATATATATTGCTCCTCCAGGAAATCTGGTATGGAACATTGGAAGGGATCAACAGACTTTAACCTCTATTTATCCCTAAGACCTCAATCCTTCAACAATATTGTAAACCCTATTTCTTGTCCCTCCGAAATCTCAATTTTGCCAGCATTTTAGTTATGCCATCTCCAATAATGATATAGACAAGAGGCAGGGAAATACTGGGTAGAAGAGGGCGGGTCCCCAGCAAAGGCCCCCACCCTCAAGCCTGGAAACCCTTGGTCCTAAATGGGAACAGGCATTCCTGTTCATGCTCCCCTATCCTGTACTCATTTAAACCCCAAACCCCAGGCTCCACAAACAGAAGATCAGAAGAGCCACAGAGCAGCATGGCAGAGAAAAAGAGAAGAGAAAGAGCATCTGAACGTCGAGAGGAGTTCAGCTGTGGGATGGCCAAACTCCAGGAGAAGATCGTCTTCCCACTCCATCCTCTTTCCAGCTCCTTATCCATCCTGCTGACAGCCACCTCCATCACTCAATAAAATCCCTGTATTCACCATCCTTCAAGTTCAAGTGACCTGATACTTCCTAGACACCAGACAAGGACCCGGGTACCAAGAGGGCAGGGTGTAAATAACTGTCACCCTGACTCTCCACTGAGCTGGTTTAACACTTAGCCATCTGTGGACAACAACTGCTGAAACAGCATTAACTGTAGAACATCCCTAGACACTACCGTAGGGCTGGAGCCCAAAAACGCTCACCCCAGTCCTGCACCTGCCTGCCTGTGTGCTCCCCGCTCTCATAAGGGGTTTGAGCACAGCTCAAACGAGCCACATCCCTGTCTCACGTCTTGCAAGGGGGTCGGGGAGCTCTCCCATTTCAATAATACCTGATGTGCTCCACTCCCGAGTCTGCCTGGTATGTCTACTTCCATAATCTCTGCCCCGAAAGATGGCCCTTCTTAGTAAAATTACCACTTGGTTTTTTTTTTTTTTTAAATGCTTCCTCTTCAAAGAATAAGTTTTTGCATTTTTCTCATTATAGAACTTTGCCTTAGCTTTAACTAAAATATGAATAATTAAATAGCTTCCCAAGGTCACTTCATTGACATGATCTATCATGAGAAAGAAGTTGATATCCCCCAAAATGTTGATACCCCCCATAATCATCCAATATCAGAGAATCATAGAACTTTCTCTAGGTGACCCATTTCAGAGTTCAGAATGCACTCGTTAAAATATTGGCCTCTCCTACATGTTATTTCCCAATTCTTTTTTCAGATTCCAGACATCCTTTTAGCTCTCTGTGGTTAAGAAACATTGGCTCAGGTGTGGCTCATTCATTCTTGTCAGCAGAATCACTTCCCACTTTGGAAGGTCCCCTAACGGCTCCTTGTCAGGCTAGCAGTAAGGCTGCAATAGCCCATTGCTGCCTCTCGCTCTCTTCTACCATCTTGAATTTCTCTGAAAGGTATATTACTCAGAACTGAGCAGGGCCACAGACAGAGTTTGAGGACCTCTTCCCCAGCCTAGAAAAACACACCCAAGACATGGATTATACCACCCGTAAAGGGACGATGGGTAGTTAGGACAGGCATGGCTTGCACTCCGAAAGGACCTAGGAACTCCTCTCAGGGGAACTGAACCAGAAGCTTAGTTACGGGAGGCAGAAAGGAGGTGGGGTAAAGGGAAGGGGTAAATGGTACCCTCTCATAAAGATTTTAAGCTATTGATATGCAGTTAATGAGATGTGAACTTGCATGAAATGTGTGATTAAATCACCAGTGGGCAGCTCATGGAACAAACTGAAAAATGTGATGCATTTGTCACGTGCCCTCTCCCTCAGTCACCACAGGGACATAATCCCCTCATACTCCAGCCCACTGCAGTCAGGTTCCCCAGGTGTTAAAACCTAGCGAAGCTTCTGTGTGGAAAAGCCTGGAGGGTATTTTCTTTGCTGTTTGACCACTCCAATGGAAATGTTGTCCGTTTTGAGTTAAGTGGGCACTTGAATGTGTTTAAAGTAGTAGCAGAAAATCCTCTGTTCCTGAAGCTTTCAGATTTATACCTAATTCAGACTAAACCATGTGAGACCCAGACAGAATCTGGGGGCAGATCTGGACAATTGTGACTTCCACTCTGGGCACCTGAGAAACAAGAACAAGGCTGATAGGTTAGGGTGAAAAAGGAAGAGGCATAGAGTGATTTATGAGAAAGATTAAAGCAGTTAAAAGAGCTTGGGCAAGGCATAACTAAGATTAGAATGACGGTTAAAAAGTCCATAAATATTTGCATCAGGAAAAATTTTCACACACACACACACACACTCCAGCAGCCCAGAGAGAGGGCTAAATGTCTTTCCTTTAAGGGTTTTACAATACACTGGTGGAAGATTTACTGCATACCTGAAAAGGTCTGTTGGCTTTTCTCAGGAGAACTGAACCACAGTATTGAAATCAGAAGTTTCGCTTGGGGAAGACAGAGGGGAGTCATCGGGGAGAAGGGAGTGATTTCTGTCTCAAGCGCATTCTCCAAAAGTATCGTTGTCTTTTGTTGTCAGGGTACACGGTCATGCAAGGTGGGCAGCATTGAAATAATCTCTCATGACTGTGATTTGGTGCTTTGGTTGTGATAAGACTTTGGTTGGGAAAAGTCAGAAGAAAGGTCCTAAGATAATGAATTATTGTCACTGCTGGGTTCCTTGAGATAAGGACATATTGGCTGCCCTGCTTGCACACCATTGCTAGCCCAGTTGGATGTACGCTTCATTGCCCCATTTGAGATTTGTAGAATGGTACAAAAGGACTTCTGGTGACTTTGGTGTCTGCCCATCTTGGAATACAGTGACTAGCAGCTGCCCTTGCTTTCAGTTTTATATTCCTTGTAAAATCATGCAGCATTCCATGTCATTCTCTCAAGGTACAGGAACTCTTCTTACTCAGAGAATTTGATAAGATAAGGCCTGCAAGATTGCTCAAATCAGAAGGCAAGTTCTTCCTGGGAGTGTCCTAAGGACACTGGTAGAAACTGGCAGGATGAGATTAGAGATAATCCATATAGCCAGTAAATATGCTGTAGATCTCAGCCAGAGAAGAACTAAGCAAAGCACCACTGCTCCTGACTCTTTATTTTACTGCTCATCTTTCTGAGTCAGAGGCATTTGAACCAGAGCAACTCCATCTTGAGTAGGGGCTGGGTAAAACAAGGCTGAGACCTACTGGGCTACATTCACCGACAATTAGGCATTCCAAGCCACACGATGAGATAGGAGGTCAGCACAAAATATAGGTCATAAAGACCTTGCTGATAAAACAGCTGGCAGTAAAGAAACTGGCTAAAACCCACCAAAACCGAGATGGTTCTGGTCACCCTCACTGCTACACTCCTACCAGCATGATGACAGTTTACAAATGCCATGGCAAAGTCAGGAAGTTACCCAATATGGTCTGAAAAGGGGAGGCATGAATAATCCACCTCTTGTTTAACATATTATCAAGAAATAATCATGAAAATGGGCAACCAGAAGCCCTCTAGGCTGCCCTGTCTATGGAGTAGTCATTTTTTTATTCCCTGCTTTCCAAATAAACTTGCTTTTACTTTATTCTATGGACTTGACCTGAATTCTTTCTTGCAGAAGATCCAAGAACCCTCTGGAAGTCTGGATCAGGACCCCTTTTTGGTAACATGAGGAACCACACATTAAATAATAAGATTATTATTCCACAAGTGACATACATGCACAGTGGGGTAAATTAGAAAACACATTTAAGTTGTGTTAGATTACATGATAGTTTCCAAATTTCACCACTTCCTATATCCATGCCCTTTGCCATGTGGCTTTACAGACCCTTCCACTAGAAATGAAGTCTATTTTTCTCCCCCACTGATTTAGGACATGGGAGCAGAAAGGACAATGTACTAACCTCAAATCAAACCTTAAGAGATAGCACAGGTTCCCAGTTGCCCCTTTGCACGTCTGTCATTGCCAAGAAAAGAACACATCCTGCTTAGCCTGCTGGTCTAAGGAAGATGTGATACAGAGAGCAGACCTGGACCCAAACTACAGTTGGAAGCCAATCTTAGCTGAGCTGAACTCAACCTAAAACAGCTGACCCCATAGACATATGGTCATGAATGAGAAAAAAAATGGCTGTTGTTTTAAGGCACTGAGTTTTGGAGTGGTTTGTTACACATCAATCCTGTGGAAAAAGTTAACTGTTACAAGTATAAAGAAGAAAAGAAAAGACACTATCGTCTCACCATTCAAAAATAACTACCATTTAATGTGTGTTTTTCCCTAACATCTGTATGTGTGTGCTATACATGTGATAACTTTTATAAAGCAATATATATACTGTTCATATTGCTCTGAAATTTGATGGGTTGTTTTTTCTACTTAATGGGAAAATTTCCAAATCAAAAAGTGTATCTTACAGCATAACATATTAATGACCACATAGTGTTTTACAGTACTGATGTAGCATATATATTTTTTAATTTTAGTTGCTGAATTTGAGTAGTAGCTGAATGTATTTTCTTTGTAAACAATACAAAAGTATGTAGACTAAAATTCAAATCCTCCTTAATATATGCTCTCCCTAATATATCCCTCCCTTCTCAAGGATAATAACTGTTAAATGTTTGATTTGTCTTCTTCCAGACATTTTTTGTATATTAATATGTATATACAGATCACCTAAGGCCAGGAGTTTGAGACCAGCCTGGCCAACATGATGAAACCCCTGTCTCTACTAAAAATACAAAAATTAGCTAGGCATGGTGGTGGGTGCATATAATCACAGCTACTTAGGAGGTTGAGGCCGGAAAATCACTTGAACCCAGGGGGCGGAGGTTGCAGTGAGCTCTAGCCTGGGTGAAAGAGCGAAACTGTCTTAAAAAAAAAAAAAAAAGTGTGTGTGTGTACACATGTATAGGATTTTAAAGACCTGTGACTTTTCTTTTTTTCTAAATAACCTCTTCTAGAGCTTGTTACATGTCAGTCATGTCATACTAAAGTATTAAGTAACCTACCACAATCTGGACATGCCAGTACTTAGAATGCTTAAGTACTCTATCATTTGTAGACATGTGAGTCGTATCCAAGTTTTTGGAGTGTTCAGTGAACATTCTTCTTCATGCCTTTTTGATTACATATGCAAATGTTTCTCCAGGGTCAATACTTTGATGTAAAATTAACAATTTTACTAAATGCTGTCTAAGTGCTCTCAAAAGCCTGTGTCCAATTTATCCTCTACCAACTGCATATGAGAGGACCCATCCTCACCAACGCCAACCAAGGCCTCTGTATTTGTTTACAACTAACTTTGCAGCTTGTCTCAAAACTTCAGCTTCGTAATCTGTAAAATGGCCATGATAATTCTTATGTCATCATGTTATTAAAGGAAAGAATTTACCATGATTTGTAGCAGTAGCATGGCTGCCATTTTTCTTACTATTGTCTACCAGAATTTCTCCATGAGAACCTTCTATTTCATCCATCCAAGCCCATCCTTTTTCCCACTCCTGAGTTTGAATCACACATTTCCCTAGACTTTCTCCCCTTCCTATTTTTTAAAACCCAACTGTTATCTTTCAAGGTTAATTGTAGGTTCCTCCTCCACCATATGGCTTCTTGGCCTCTCTTTTGAACTCCCACATGTCTTTTCTGCTGAGCCATTTTTTGACTTTGCCTAGAATCACCAGCCATCTAATAATAATGTTAAAATAGCTACTACTTGATTCATAACCCTGTATGAGCCACTGTGCCAAATGCTTTTGTAGAAATCTCATTTGTCATCCAGACATTATTATTATCCTCATGGTACAAAAGAAAATTCACAAGCTCAAACAGTTTAGACAACCTGCTCAAGGCCACACATAAGTGGCAGAGCAGGGATTCAAAGTCACATCACCATGCTGTGAATCCTATGCTATCAGTCACCCCACAATATGGTTCTTACCCCTTCAGTGAGTGCTATGGTCTGAGTGTTTGTGTCCCCTTCAACCTTGTATGTTGAAACCTAGTTCTCCATGCAATAAGAGTATTAAGAGGTGGAGCTTTTAGGAGGTGACATGGTCATGAGACTGGAGCCTCATAAATGAGTTAGTGCCTTTGTATAAGAAGCTCAACGGAGCTTGTTTGTCTCTTCTACCATGTGAAGAGATAGCAAGAAGACAGGAACAGGCCCTTACCAGACATTGAATCTGCTGATGCCTTGATCTTGGACTTCCCAGCCTCTAGAACTGTAAGCAACAAATGCCTGTTATTTACAAGCCACCCAGTTTATGATAGCGGCCCAAACAGACTGAGACAATGAGACTGGAAATTCCTGAAGGCAGAGGCAGAATCCTGCCTTTCTTTGCATCCTCCTCACATTATAACTCAGTGTCCTGCATACAGTGAATACTCAATTATTGTGTTATTTGGTTGAGTGGTTGAGTCTTTTTCTTCCCAGGTCCACATTCTAGGCATGAATCATCCATCATTCCTGTGGGTCATATCCTGTCATCTACATCATTGGAAGAGATCTAAGATTTTGTTGAACAAATACTATGTACCCTCTCCCCACTACACTACAAGAACTATTTGGGCCACAAAAGAAATTACCTAGCCCCTTGGCTTAAGGAACTTCTTTTCCATATTTGAGGGATAAAATATAAACAACTGAAATAAATTAGGATGAATCAAAATGCTCCAGAACACCTACCTAGAAAACAAAGGCCTGAACCGAATCTAGAGTCATATGGAATGCAAGTGGTTGAAGAGAAAATCTCTGTAAAGTTGAGGAAGATGTTTGATTTGTCTTCTCCCAGACTTTTTTTTTGTGTATTAATATGTATAAACAAATATAACCGTACACATGTATAGGATTTTAAGATCTGTGACTTTTCTTCTAAATAGCCTCTTCTAGAGTCATTCTTCAAGTCCAATGAAGTGGACTTGAAGAATGGATGACATGTTGGGGAATGGGAGGAGGACATGGCCAATGTGAGGACCAGCCACAGCAGGGGCATGGGTCCAGATTTCCAACTCCTCTTTCTTTCCCATGCTGAGGGCTTCCCTGCAGTTTCCTCTCCATAAAGTGGTGATAATAATATAGCACAGCACTCATACTTAACCAGCATAATAAAAATGATATAATTAGGCTACGACTATAAAGCACTTTGAACTCCAAAACGGAACTGACTACAGAGTGGAAGGTTGTTATTAGCGTGAACGTGGAATAGCCCGTTTTAAAAAACATAGCAAATGGCCTCTCACAACTAATTCCAGCCCTAAAAAGCAGTGGCCCTGCAGATTCCTACACAGAGAATCTTCTCTACGTTTCAAACAAAGGCATTGGACTGGAAATAAAAATTCTACCCTGAAAATAGAAATAGTCGAAGACGATCGGGTCCCACTGATATCAGAAGAGATAAAATATTCCATATATAGGAAACAAAACAAGGCAGGTGATAAAGGTGATTAAGAACTAGTGATTCAATTATAAGCCTGAAACTTGGCCTGAGGCTGAAATGACCAAATCTCATACTTATGCCCACTAGAACATGTTTGCACAAAACTGTTAAGCAATGCTGATTGTTTGGGTCCAAAAAACAATCCACACAGAAAGTACTTTGTTTCTAGCATAATACTAAGACTAGTCTTCAAGGATTGGAGCACTTTCTCTCAGAAAACAGATTTTGGAAAGGAATAAATTGCCAACCACCTAAACTGTACTTAGGTGATACCTCCCTCTTGTGGGAGAGGGTAGGGTGGTATTCCATGTAGACAAGAAGGCAGGATGAGTATCCATTTGTAGATGTTGTTAGAGGGAAGCAGATTTCAGATTAGCTCAGAGAAAGAATTTGTAATAGAGCTAGTGGGGAGTCACACAGACTTTGTCTCAAGATCGGGAGTGCCCCAGCACCGGGGTTATTCAAATGCTAGTAGAGAATCTCCAGTGGAGGAATTTCTGAAATGGGGAAAATAGACCCAGATGGCTCAGGGTGGCCTATTTAAGTCTGTAATCAGTGTGTTTCTTCATAATCCACCGTGGTTCTGCTGAATAGAAAGTGAACCTGGACCCAGGAATGGGGTGGAAAATATTGTCCAGTTGCAAATTATTCAGCATCAACTGTGAGCATTGAACACAGCCCTGTCTTCAATGTTTCTTGAATGAGAATTAGCAGAGTTTGGGATCCAGGAATCCTTTTCCCTTTTTCAAAAAAATGAAATAAAGAAAGCAAGTGTGCCATGATGTGATGGGAAACAGAGTGTGCCCTGCTTCTTCTTCCAAGATCCCCTTAATCCCAGTGGTATCATAGCCCAAGGAGCTCAAGGTGTGTCCTCATCAAAGACACTTAAGAAAGCCATCATAATAATAATGAGGGCAATAAGAATAAGAAGAACACAACTACCACAAAGAGTGCTTACTGGTCTTAATATTCTTCTAACTATATCAACTCATTTAAACCCATTTCACAGATAAGTGGAAACAAGAGTCAGAAGTAAGAAGTCTGGTTCCAAGTCCAGTCATTTAATCATTATGCTATACTCTTGACATTTTAAAATTCTTTTTCTATCTCAATGTTATCTGTTACATGTTCTGCATTCCAGACTTTTCTCCCTGTTGCTTTCAGAGGATGTGCCCTTGGGGTCCATGGCGGTAGCCCTGGTGACAGGCAAATCGGATCCTCTCGTCTCTCATCTCTGTCACTTACCAGCTTATTCTCATCAAGCCTGCTTCCTCATCTAAAAAACAAGGGTAGTACTATCGACCTCTCACCTTTCTTGTGAGGATGAAGAGCGGTCATGTCTGTGCTGGCCTGGCAGGATGGCTAGCCCGGAGGGATCCCTCAATGCATGGGGTGGCTCACCAGGGAGCACCCTGGAACTCCTCTGTCACGTGTTTCCAAATGTGGATTTTTTTTGTGGGCATCATGTTGATTTCCAGGGTAGCCATTCTAATCTGTAAATGCAGGTCACTTGCCAATATCCAGGCCTTCGAAAAATCAGCCCTAGACTGGGCAGGCAGAGCCCACCAGAAACCTGTAGTTTGGATTCAGTACCTGAGACATGTCAGAGCAAAGGCCAGTCTCCTTGGTGTTTACTACAAAAGCTGCCAAACATGTTCAGTGAGCGGGAATGACTGCCTCCCTCTTTCCATGGTTGGATTCAGGAGCCCGTGGGAAGTCAGAATCAAATGAGATTCCATGAAATCCAGTCAAGATGCTTGCAAGGGGGTGGGGTGCCTCTCAAAGTTACACATTAATTTGGGTAAGTTCAGATTTATCTCACATCCCTTGTAACTTGATTGGAATCGGAATCACAGGATGCTTCAAAGAGGCCTGATAATCTTCAAGTGTGGGGATTTAGCAAAAGACAACAGAAGAAAAACAACAGTGCTATCAGCCAAGTCTTTTCTCAAATAACAGGGCCCTATAATAAATCCACCGATCCAGATTGGTGCTAGAATCTGTATGGATGTTAGCTATGCCCTGCAGCACAGTGAAATGCAAAGGGAACGCAGATCACAAGAGCAAAGGTATACGTTTGTTTCGCTGGAATTCAAATGGAATGAGATTGTTTATTTCCGTGTAAGAACCATGTGGTTTTAAAGTGTTGTGTAAAGAGAGGTTTTGTTTATTTCCCATAGACAAAGATTGTCATTTGAGAGCCTTTGTCTTTACCTAACACCCGGAAATGTACTGGGGTCACCAGCCATCCTGGCTTGCCTGGGACTGAGGGGTTTCAAAAAACACAGGATTTTCAGTTTTCAATTCAGAATAATCCCTGGCAAAGTGGAATGGGTTGGTCACTCTAAGAGCTTCCTTAACCCTTTAGACTGTGGATTTCTTCTTCCCTACTCTCCTATTCTCACTACCAATCTAAATCAATAGTTCTGAATTCTGGCTGCATGTTAGGACCATGTGGGGAGCTTTTGAAACTCTCAGTGCCCAGGCTGCACCTTCAGATCCATTCCACAGCGAGCTCCTGAGTGGGGAGCAGGGACCCCAGCATCTGGCAATAGGCAGCAGGGTGTAGAAGTACTGCTCGGAGTAGGCACCAAGTTGACAATTTGTGGATGGGGCTGCTAATGCCTATGCCTATTAAAGGAAATACTTTTATAAACCAAAATGCTTCATGATAACAATAATCTTATGCTAACAGATTTAATAAATTGGTATTTTTCTCTCATTGTCTTCTGAAAGCAAAACCCAGCAGCAGATGCTTATGTCTAGGCAGTCATCATCTGTAGCACTAAGCGTTTTGCAAAATAATTGACAGCTATAGTTTTACAATCAAATAAGTTTGAACAGCAACAACTCAAACTAGACTCGGATGTGACCACAGAGCTCTTGTCCTTGAGAATACCAACAATCTTCATAGCTCTTAAAATATCTTTCTTCACCTGATTCATGATTTGTGCTTTAAGGAACAGAGGACAAAGTATGGGCACTGAAAGTGGACAGACCAGGGTTCAAATCATTCCTCTGACATTTCCCATTTACTCTCCATAGGAAGTTCAAGTCATTTCACCACTCTGAACCTCAATGTGCTGACCTTCAAAATAGGAGTGATCATGAAGTCTTCTTCGGCCAAGCCACTAGTGAGCCTAGTAAGAAAATTAATGTGTTGAGTTTGGTCCAGTGCCTGGGGAGCAATTAACAAGTGGTAATGTCTTCACTCACCTAAGGGACAATGAAGCAGGTGGATACCTACCTGGTAAATGACAGTTGACACTATGGAAAAGTCAACATATGTGGGGGAAAAATGGCTTTGAAAGTTGGGGCTCCCCTTCTGAGCCAACAGAATTATTCTTCGAGAACAAGAGGCAACTGAAGTCCTCAGCTCATTTGCATATAGTTCCTCCCAGCTCCCCAGAAGACACTGTATTAAAATTTGAGCCACGGACTTTGGTCAGCACCTCCCTGAGCTGTTGCTTTTGAGGAAGGCTTAGAGCTCAGATCTTTGGTAACAAAGCTCTCATCAGCAGAAACAAGGAGAGGACCATGTGCTCTGGGCAAGGATCAGCCCAGAGTTTAACTCCATCTGTTCCAGAGACAGGGAAGGGAAAGCGGAAGCATCTGGGTGCAGCTTTAAGCTTCTTATAACCAAGTGAAGTGCCTGCACTCAGCATACAGGAGCCACATGAAGAGGGAAGGACTGTTACCATCTGCCCTAAAATGGAGACTACTGTCCAGCTATGTGCACGCTGAGACCTAACTCACTCTCCAATTCTGCATGTTTGAGAGTTTCAGGGTGAGTCCTTCCTGCTCATTTCTGATTTTTACCAAATGGAAGGCCTTTGCCCCAAGGTTTCTCATCTACGTATTGGTTAACAAGCTCAGTTTCTATTGTCTTACAGCCTCCTATAAAAGGATAACGGCTCTTTCTCCGGTCCCCAGATGCTATCACCTTGCAGAACAGTGTATGCACACCACTAGCTCACTTCATTCCTTCCTTCCAGGAAAGATTAAAAAGGTCAGATGTTCTAATTTTCAAGTATTCACTGTCTACAGGATTAATCCCCAACAGTTTGTTGGGAATGCAGAGATTCCTATGTAGGCCAGTGGCTGCCTAGTCTGGATGATTATCAGAATCAACCAGCGTGCAGTCTAGAAGTATCTTGGGAGCGTTCTCTCATCTTGAATAGATTCTGCATTGCCTCTTGTGGTAAACATTACTGACTGATTGACTCCAATATCCATTCTCTTCTGCCTTGCCACCATTTTCCCAGCCTCGCTGGTGGCCAAGAAAGTGATGGGATTTTATACTGGACTGTGTGACATAAGCAGAAATTTGGTCATTTATGGAAAGTTTTGCTATGTTGCAAATAGGGACTGGTCCCTGCCTGTCCCCTTCCCATTTCCTGTGCCTTGAAGACAGACTTGATAGCTAGAACTACAGCAGCTACTTTGTGACCATGAGGCATGTCAGGAAAGCCGAGGGAATCACAAAGACCTTAGCCAGGACCAAGCCACTGACAAAAGTTAGGAAATATCCAAACTTGTTATGCTTTGAGAAAAATGGACCCCTCTTTAAGCCACTATAAAGTGGGCTTTTAGTTACTCACAGCTGAACACATTTCTAATTGATATACCTTTTCTTTTTCCTTTTAACTTTTTTTATTCATCTTTCCAGTAGGGTTGGGTAGGATGGGAGCCAGCAATAAAAGGAGGAAGAGAAGGGACAGAGAAAACCTTATGAGCTGGCTGCTGGTGGAGGGCATGGCCACTGGAGCTGACCTCTTTGGGGGCCTGCTGTGTGCTGCTCTCTCACTCTGGGCTGGGCATCTTTCCAGACCTGGCCCGGCACCTTCATGCTGTGAGTTACTGCTTCAGATGTGTCCTTCCCAGTCCCTCCATGAGTCCTTTGTGTTCTAGTCCCTCTCCACCTTTTCAACATTTTTTCTAAATGGGAGGTTTCTTAAGGACTACTATGGCTTTAAATTTCAAAAAAAAAAAAAAAGGTTTGGCGCAGTGGCTCACGCCTGTAATCCCAGCACTTTGGGGGGCCGAGGTGGGTGGATCACGAGGTTGGGGATCAAGAACAGCTTGGCCAACATGGTGAAACCCTGTCTCTCCTAAAAATACAAAAAAAAAAAAAAAAAAAGCCAGGCATGGTGGCGTGCGTCTGCAGTTCCAGCTACTCAGGAGGCTGAGGCAGGAGAATTGCTTGAACCTGGGAAGCGGAGGCCACAGTGAGCCAAGATCATGCCACTGCACTCCAGCCTGGGAGACAGAGCAGGACTCCGTCTCAAAAAAAAGAGTGCCATTGGGTAGCAGTAGACGTATTAGTAATCTAACAATACCACTCCAGGGTGACTTTCTTCTTGAACTGTTTTGGGAGCCTGGTTGTATGGTCTTAAATCCTCTGGGAGAACAGCCTCCCAAAATATATATCCCTTGGCTGGTTTTTCCTGTGAGATAACCATCTGACGAGTGTGGAGTTGGGGCAAACCTAACTCCACTATCCACAAACCCAACTGGGAATGTGGATAGTCCATGGGAAACAGGCATATCACACACTGGAGTGTTTGACCAGAGATCAGAAACTGGTGGTCTCTGGTGAGTCTTTGAAGCTTTGATGGCACTTTTCATAGGCAATCTTGTGTCTGCTCAAATTGGGGTGGGCAGTAGAAAGATGGGAAGGAGACATGGGGAAGGGGTAATGCCCTCTACTCTCAGGCCTGAAGAGGAAGGAACCAATCTACCAGCTTGGTTTGTTGCACTGTCTTGAAAGCCAGGGATAATCATATTCATTTCTCTTTCTAGATAAGCTCTTTATGAGATTCAGGCTGCCTGCATTTCTCCCTAAGACTTATCACAAGCCATTGGCAGACGCACCTTTCTGCTTCTCCTTCTGACTCCTGCAAAACGAGCTTTTTGCAAAAGGCCAACCATTCTGTTTTAGGCTTCTCTGTGCTGAAATGTTTTCCCAAATAGGTGAAATCAATTGATTTCTTTCAGGATATGCTTAATGGTTTCTTCTGAAATCAGCTTTTAAACTTCGTTTTTAGCTATACATGGTATTTAGAACACTTAGGAGTCTAAAAGAATCAGAAATGAATACTTTTCCAGCTCTTGGTGAATGTGCTTCCCTTACTGTGATTCTTGGTTGTTCAGATGTGACCCTTTTGAAATGATATTATGATCTTAAAAGAGTAATTGACCTTGCCAACGTCCTAAAATTTTCCCTAAAGTCAAAGTCCTTCCACTGCCAGGAGACAGAAAATGTGGGCACCTTAAAATTACCTTTTCTGGATATACTTTTATAATAATA
Source organism: Colobus angolensis palliatus (assembly GCF_000951035.1). NCBI lineage: Eukaryota > Metazoa > Chordata > Mammalia > Primates > Cercopithecidae > Colobus > Colobus angolensis. The sequence goes on from NW_012118376.1 coordinate 5,999,517, forward strand.
TGTGTTTCAATGACAATATGGACAGATATGCATGACTGAAGGTGAAGAGAATTCTTAGCTCCAAGAAAGACAGGTTGGCAGGGACACTCATGAAATGGCATCACAATTCTAGACCTAGATTTAATACCTTCTAGTTTTTCATTTGCCTATTTTGGTTTTGCTGAATCTGTTACCTTTGAATAACAGGGTTAGCTATAATAAGAGTTAATATTCCTGAGGCCTTCCTGTGTGTCTAGCATTGCTAAGGCCTTCATATGTGTGCTGCCTTGCTGAATCACTACAGAAGTCTGTGTGGTTAGCAGTATTATAACCCTTTCCTCCCCCATTTTAGAGAGGAGAAAGTTAAGGCAAAGAAAGGCTACATGAGTTATCTTAGGCCCTATGTACCAAACCTGCTTCCAGAATCTGTGCCCTAAACCCCTGAGCACACTGCCAAATCCTCTTGCAGGCCCACTGACATATGTAGAGAAAAGGATACCCTCCACCCCCATCTCTACCCCACTTGCATAACTGGTGTCATCATTGTTAACCTCCATTGCACCTGAGAGACGGCACATACTCTTTTCTAAAGTCATTACCCAGTTATTCCTGAAGCTCAAAATTATCTTTTTATGCAACACTGTTTCCAGTGCCAGAATATCTGAGCAAAACATCTAGGGCATGTCTCTTTCTGCCTGGTCCCACCACTCCTTAGTCTCCTGCATGTTGAAATCCAACGATGGGACTCAAATCAGAAAAACTTCTCCAAATAGTATTACTCTAAAGTGACCATGTTTTTGTTTCAGGCTTCATTCTTATTTTAATAGTAATTCAGCAGAAGTAGTAGAAACAGCAGCAGCGGGTATCACTAATGAGCGTTTTATAGGTGCCATGCACAGTGCTAATTGAATCACCTCCTGTCTTATTCTGTTTTCTGTTGCTTATAACAGAATACTTGAAACTGGATAATTTATTTAAAAAGAAAAAAATTTATTTCTTAAAGTTATGGAGGTTGAGAAGTTCAAGGTTGAGTGACTTCATCTGGTGAGAGCCTTCTTGCTGGCGGGGGCTCTCTGCAGAGTCCCAAGGAGGTGCAGGGCATCACATGGCAAGGGGGCTGAGCATCTTTGCTCAGGTCTCTCTTCCTCTTCTTACAAAGCCACAAGTCCCACTCTCACGATAACCCATTAACCCGTGAATAGATTGATCCATAAATGAGGGCAGAACTCTCACAGCCCAGTCATCTCCTAAAGGCCATACTTCTCACTACTGCCACATTGGGGATTAAGTTTCAACATGAGTTTCAGAAGGGACAAACAGCAAAACCATAGCACTGCCTAATTTAATCACTTCAAACACCTTAGAAGATTGTTTTTATCTCCATCTTAGAACTGAGAAAACAGAGGCTCGAGGAGACTCTACCCAATTTTATAGCTAAGTTGTTGAGCCAGAAATTAAATCAGGCATATGATTCCTAATCCATTCTCCTCAGCTTTTGCCCTGGAAACTAACGATGTGACCCACTCATTGCCAATCACTGAGCTCTTTTCTCCACCAAGTGTTTAAAATACTTCTGTTTATCAGGAAGTTTTCTGTTTACTCACTTATTGTCTATGTTCTAAAAGTGAACTGAGAAAATGTTCCAATGGCATTCTGGAGTGACGTCTGAGGCTCCAGGATTGGATTGTGTTCTTCTGCAAAGGCTCATAATAATATCTCATGGATACTGCTTGTTTCTCATCAACAGCATCTCCCCCTCTCCACCCACAGCTGATCTTTTTCCTCTCCTCTCTACCTTCACACTTAAAGTATCTGTTTAAATGAAAAGTGCAAAGTGTTATTGCATCTACCCAGTGCTGTCAAAAATTATCTCACTTTGTCCTTCAAACAAGGCAAGTTTTATTTGAAAATTGAGAAATGAATGCTGCAAGCATTGGAGTGATCTGCCCTGTGCTACAAGTGGTGGTACCTGGCCAAATTGGGACTTAGCAGAGCCTGTTGATGTCAAACCCATCAGAAATGCAACCAAGCTAGTCAGGGCTAATGGGGCTCCCTGCTGCCTGCCCAGGACACTTGCAGCCCCCCAGGGGCCTTCTCTCTCCCCACCAGAGTAATTTGTACCGTGTTAGTATTTTCTCTCTTCCATTGCTCACCGTTCAGACAACATTGTGCAGTGGAAGCAATGCAGGCTTCAGGGCCAGAAGGACTTTGGATCTGACTCTTGGCTCAGCTTCTCACTAGTGACTTTTGAGCATCAATGTCTTCATCTGCAAAAAGAAGGTAATAAAATAATAGGCTTCCACAGTATTTCTGAGGATCAAGTGAGACAATGGTGAGTGAGAAACATTGCACACTGCCTGAAACCTAGTGGGTGCTCCTCCAGTATGTATATCTCCTGAATTGTTTCCCTCTGTCTACAATTACAGGCCTGGTCCCCCCACCCCCCGCAACTAAGCAAACAAATAAGAACTCACAGTTTTTCTCTCCTTTTGTGTCATTTATATATATATCAGCATTTCTTGACTGTAATTTTACAGCACATAAGTTGAAAGGTGAGTTGCCAGCAGTAAAATGGGAAAATGCTACAGAATAGCTCATAAGACGGAGGGTTCCGGAGTACAGCTGCTTCACATTTTTCCATCTAAGGCTTCACCACTGACCAGCTGGGTTAAGCAAATAAGCTCAGGCTCCATCTCTATAAAAAGGGGATAATAGTACCTACTTATGAGGTGTTGTAAAGACCAAATGAGATGCTCATGTCATAGCATTTCATAGACTGGAAAGTCTATGAATGTATGTATGTTGGAAAACATACAGTAAATGCTCAAATTCAGCTGTCATTATTATTACTTATGAGAACTGAAATTTATAGATCATTTAATTTTTAAAAATCAGTCCTCGTTCAGACTTACCCCTAGAGTAATGTCACTTTCTTTTTTAGCATTCTGAAATGCTGCCCTGAGTGGAAGAGAAAGGAACAGAGCCATAGCTACAAGCCACGAAATGCCCAGATCCTAAGCATGCCCATGGGAATGTCGTGCATATGGATGGCATGTGATGCCTGCCGTCCTAACCCACATCATAGTGAGCGCATAGACAGAGTTTATGAGGAGCCAGGCATTATTTTAAGTGCTTCACACACATTAACTAATTTCTTCCTCACTACCACTCCATGAAGTAAGTGCTATTATTAACACCATTGATATTAATACAGGAGGAAAACGGCACAGAGATGCTGAATGACTTGACCAAAACTACACAGTTAGTATCAGTCAGGATTATGAACCCAGGCAGTCTGGCTCTAAGGTCTACCTTCTATGCTATATTACCTAGAAAAAGAAAGTCCTTCATTAACTTAACTTCCAACAACTGACTGCCTAATGGAGCTTTAGGGCGCAACTAGAGTGTAAAGCTGGGATCATTCACACTTTCTGTATTCCATTTGGAATTCCATTTCTGCATTTAAATTCATTTAAGCAGATGAATCCCAGATAAAGTAGAAGCCTTTGGATCCAGCCCTCTCTGGCAGCTGGGCGGCCTTCCCAGCCACCCGTGGCAGGCAGCATTCTAGGACGGCCACAGCGAGTCACAGCCATCTATCAGTCCCTCTCCTTCAGTGCAGGCAGAAACTGTAACTGGCTTCTAGCTGACAGGGAGTGTGAAGAAGGCAGCAGGATGTCACTCTCATGGTCATATTACAGAGGGAGAGGTTCTCCCACTGGCCTTGAAGAATGAGCAGCTATGTTGTGAGAAGGCCCAGGAATTGCGAGGAATCCAGATGCTGAGAGCATTCCCCAGCTAGCAGCTAGCAATAGAGTAGGGACCTCAGTCCTCCAGCTGAAAGGAACTGAGGTCAGCTGACAATCATGAAAGCTTGGAAGAGGATCCCAAACTCCAGAAAGAAACACAGGCCACTTGCACCCTGATGGCAGCCTTGTGAGATCCTGAGGACAGGATCCAGAAGTCATGTCTAGACTCCTGACCTGTGCAAACTGTGAGATAATAACTATGCTATTTTAAGCTGCTAAGTTTGTGATTGGTTATGGTGCAATAGAAAACAAATATGTACTACTTTTGTCATCCTGCAGGTGAAAAAAATTGGATTTGAAAAGCCTAGATAAGGCCAGGTACAGTGGCTCATGCCTGTAGTCCCAGCACTTTGGAAGGCAGAGGTGGGCAGATCACGAAGTCAGGAGTTTGAGACCAGTCTGGCCAACATGGTGAAACCCTATCTCTATTAAAAATACAAAAAGTTAGCTGGGCATGGTGGTGGGTGCCTGTAATCCCAGCTACTCAAGAAGCTGAAGCAGGAGAATTGCTTGAACCCGGGAGGCAGAGGTTGCAGTGAGCCGAGATTGTGCCACTGCACTCCAGCCTGGGCAACAGCGCAAGACTCTGTCTCAAAAAAAAAAAAAATAAAAAAAAAAAAAAAAGCCTAGATAATACCAGAGGGATTAAAAAGCAAAGCTTCTCACTAATCTCACTCCTTAATTTAACACAAAAGGGTGTCCGTATAGGTACTCAATTAAAAACATAAAAGAAAAAAATGCAGGCAGATTCCCTATCTAAGATCACAAATATATCAACAGAGAGGTGTTTCTTTCCTTTGAGTTAATTTTTTTCCCAAATGGACATTTTTTTCTTGCTTTTTCAAGTTTGCAGACTCAAAAAGCAGAGAGCACCTCCTAAGTCTATCTTGTTCATTTGCCTGGCTCCAGGAAGGGGCCCATCTAAATCAAATTTAATAAAGAGGTGTCTACTCTTACTTAAAATTCTCCCTTGACATTCCAGCGACTTAAAACCTTCAACCTCAGAAAATTCTTTCTGTCCACTCGAAGTTCTTCTTCCTAAGCCTGCCTGCTTTTGGCTTATTCTCAGAGGAGATGGAAAGCAGGCTGTCTGCATCTTATGCACAGCAACACTTCATATATTTGAAGGCAGATAAATCCCTCTTAATGCTTGTCTTCCTGAAGCCAAAATCCCCTCACTCCCACCCCGTCTCTCCAGTTCCCTGATGGCTCTTGCAACGGTTTCCTGCTACCTGTGTCTTTCTCTTCCTAGAGTGTGTGAAATCCAACCACATGAAGTAACAATTCCCTATCAGGATGGAGGAATCAGAGATCCCATTTTACCACAACATAGCTGGAAAGGGCCCCCGTGGATTACATAGGGTTAAAAAGATCAGGAACAAGAATCAGGGAAGCATTAAGGAACCAGGAGCTGGTGAAAATTCTTCTTAGGGAATTAAGAAGGTGCTGGCAGATGCAAGTAGAAACTATTTTGGAAAGAAAATTCATCATGGACATTGTAAAGGGAGATAGGAGTTGAAAAAGAAGGAAATAATCTAATTAATTTCCATGAGTGGTTCTTAAAGTGCCATATCAGGACCACCAATATCAGCATCTCCTGTACTCATGTCCTAGGGCTGCCCATAACAAATTACCACAAGCTGGTGGCTTAAAACAACAGAGGCGTATTCTCTAACAGTTCTGGAGGCTAAAAGTCCAAAACAAAGATGTCAGCAGGGGCACTCTCTCTCTATGAAGGCACCAAGGAAGGATCTGTGCCATGCCTTCCTCTTAGTTTGTGCCATTGCCAGAAATTATTGGCCTACTTGGTTTGTAGACATATCACTCCCCTCTCTGCTTCTGTTGTCACATGGCATTCCCCTCTGTGTCCCTGTCTGAGGCTCTCTCCTTATTAGGATGCCAGGCAAATTCGATTAAGGGCCCACCCTACTCTAGTATGACCTCATCTTAACTAATTACATCAGCAACAATTCTATTCCCAAATAAGTTTTTATTATGAAGTCCTGGGAAGGACAGGAATTTGGGGGTTGCTATGGGCTGAATGTCTGTATTACCCCAAAACTTATATGTTGAAATCCTAACCCTCAAGGTGATGGTATTAGGATGTGGGGCCTTTGGGAGGTGATTAGGTCATGAGTATGGAGCCCTCAGGAATGCGATTAGCACCCTTATAAAAGATTCCAAGAGAGATCCCTTGGCCCTTCTGCCATGTGAGGTTATAGTAAGATGACAGAAGTTTTTGAGGAAGCAGGCCCTCACCAGACATCAAATCTTTTAGCACCTTGATTTTAGACTTCCCAGACTCTAGAACTGTGAAAAATCGATCTCTGTTGTTTATAAGCCACCCAGTCTACAGTATTTTTTTAATGGTGCCCAAAATGGGTTAAGACAGAGGACACACTATCTGACCCAGCATATCCAGGAACTAGACATAAATGTGAACTTTGAGTCCCACCTAATACCTACTGAATCAGAAGCTCTGGGGGAGGGGCCCAGTGAGCCATTTTTAACAAGCCCACAAGGCGATTCTGATGCTTTGGAGAACCATTGATTTTGATGTAACTGAGGTATTTCCCAAAATGCACCAAAGTGATCTTGACACAGTTCAGAAATGTATAGAAATAGAGGAGAAGCCGGGTACAGTGGGTCATGCGTGTAATCCTAGCACTTTGGGAGGCTGAGGTGGGCAGATCATGAGGTCAGGAATTTAAGATCATCCTGACCAACATGGTGAAACCCTGTCTCCACTAAAACTACAAAACTTAGCCAGGCGTGGTGATGCACACCTGTAGCCCAGCTACTCGGTAGGCTGAGGCAGGAGAATCACTTAAATCCGGGAGGCAGAGGTTGCAGTGAGCCGAGATCCTGCCATTGCACTCCAGCCTGGGCAACAGAGTGAGATCCTGAAGAAATAGGGGAGACTCCTCGGCAACAGTTAAGGTTACATGGAGTAAACTTCTAGGCCACTTCATCTGAAACCAGCTCTATGAGTATATTTTGGTGGTGAAACATACTGTTTTGCTATGAATACATTTAGAGGGTGCCTTGTATTTAGAGACCAAGGACTGATTATGACTGTTTTCTGTCATCATGCACTCAGGGGCCGTTGAGAAAAGCTCTGAGTGGAAGAAGATTCTGATCATAGACCACAGTTCATAAAGGGCCTTCCACCCCTGCTGAGGGGACTCATCCCCAGCGCATCACAATACTAAAGATCCTGCTGACCATAACCTCCAGAATGCAAACAGAGCCCCCAGAAACTGGTCTGACATTCAGAACTGGCCAAGTCAGGGATCAAGGCAGTCCAGCAGGAAAATACACCAACTCTTAGCCCATGGGAAGAAGAGAAGCCATCCTTGAAAGAAACATTTCTGGCTTCCTATTCACTGAATAGACACACCTGCCTGGGATGCTAGATGAGGCTCCTGAATTTTAGTACCGTCAGCAGAACTTCCTGGCCGTCTGGGAAGCTTCATGCTGTATCCTCTAAACTTGCTGAGTTTTTATTGCAGAGTGTGGCCTGGAGATTTTGACTGTCTCTCGGGGTGCAGTAAATGAAGGGACATGAAAAGACAGTAAGATAGTGTTCAAAAACACCCCTTGCACAGTGTGTAATGGAAAATAATCACACCGAAAATAAATGGCAATGTGTCCTTCAGGGACCCTGTGCTGCTGCCTTGAGCCTGTGTTTCTATTCTTCTGGAAGGAATTATGCAGCGATGGCGGCTCCTGCGCAGGCTGCAGGCTCAGGTTTCCTAGACAATATCCTGACTGTGGACGCATGTGTCTTAGCAAGATATATGTCCACTGGCTTGGGGAGTACAATGGCTGCTTGGTGGCTTATTAGAAGAGAGAATATATTAAGCAAGACAGCAGTTTTTATTTTTAAAATTCAGGCTCTTTCTGACACAAAGATGCCTGGAGGAATAATACCAATTGCTACCTTGATTTTTTTGTGACCTTATTTCTCCTAAAAGCTTCTTAAGAGAGAAATTGGGCCATTTAGATAGTCAGGTGTTGCTCAGATTCTGTGACTATTCTATAGTGTGCTTGAGATTTGGGGAATTCACAGCCATGTGGGTTCTGTATCTAAATAGTACGGATGCTCCCAGTCAGCTGCCTCATTTGCAGTCATATTTTGCAGGGACTCAACTGGGACTCCCTCTCCCCACCCCCCACCCCTTGCAGAGGTTAGGAGGAGGAGATGAGACCTGTTGCCCTCTCTAAGGTCCACCCTGCTCACCTCCCTCCACAGAGGAAACCCTCACATATCCACTCCTTCCCAACCCCAGCCTACTAATCCTTCCTCCCTCCCCACTCCCTGCCAATCCCCAACAACAGAGCAAGGGGGGGGAAGCTTTGTACTCTGCCTGCCCCATGACTGCTTCTCATGGGCAACGACATTTGAAACTAAGACACAATTTCTATTTCCAGCAGGTGGGCATACAAGAGGAAGGAGAGGCTGTCTCCCCTGTCCACCCTTGACACCCTCTCCTCCCAGGAGGGAAAAGTTACTTAGCAGTACTCCCAGAGCCAAAGAAGGAAAGCAGGCCCAGTGGGAGAAATGTCTACTGGAAAGTAAACGAGCTCTTCTAATGAGATGCTTATATGGCTGCACCTGATATTCCAAGTAGTTCCTCCCGTTCTAGCCCGCTCTAGGGCAGAATCCTCAACCATTTGTATGTGAAAATACAGAGATGGTTATTCTATGGAAAAAATCACTAACTCCATGAGTTCTAGAATGCTTATAAGATCTATTGAAGATTAGCCATCAATGACAAATGTCAATGCTGAGTAAAACAGAAAAAAGAAAGTTTCCTAAAACAGAGTTCAGTGCTTGCTGTTCACTTTAATTTCAGCAGACTATTCAATCCAACTGGGGCTGTGGGTGAGAGGAAGTAGATAGTCTAGAAATGTAGCTGTATTATGTTGTGTCTGTTTTCTCTTTTTTTCTTTTTTAATAGAGACAGTAGACTCACTATGTTGACCAGGCTGGCCTCAAGCCATTTTCTCGCCTCAGCCTCCCGAGTAGCGGGGCCTACAGGTGTGTGCCACCAAGCGGACTTGTTGTGTCTGTTTTCTAATCTGCTTCATTAATGAGCAGATTTATTTGGATGCCATTAAATTATGATAAATTATGAAGCTGCAAACAAAACTTGAGGCACCTGAACTCTTTCTGATAGTATTGTCAAATGCCTTCATAATACTGTCAACTGTAAAAAATTGGGAATGCTCTTATAAGCTATACTGTTAAAGATAAGGGATTCCCATCCCAGCTATTATGCACAGGTTGATTAATCTTTTTAATTAGAAAATTTGAAATATAATGCATAATATCCCAAAGAAGTTCCTGCCTAAGGCAATATTGTGTAAATTGCTTTTTTTAATGATTGTTTTTGAGTCTCATGCTGTTTTTGTTTCTTCTGCACATAATTATTTAACATCTCTCCTTTGTTCTAGTCCTTGTGCGAACTTTTTATTTTTTTATTTTTTTTAGTGCTTTTTATGGGCTTGTCTCTCGTTCTCACATTTCCTGTCATGGAGTAGGAGGATACATTTTTATTTTGTAATAAAGTTGCTTAAATCGCTTCCTCAATCTCTCTCTGGAGAACAGGGTTTCAATAAAAACGTTTCATGGGCTCTTAGAATGTCTTTCCTTTGCTGCTCACCGCTTGGGAGATGGGGAGAAATGGAAACTGTTGTCATAGATCCGGGCCTGGCAATGAAAAAAACATACAGGGCTAGGGAGATTAAATACAAATTGGGAGGGGTGGGGGATGCTCAGCACTTCCAACAGCAGCCATCCCCCACCACCCGCCTCCCTCCCTGGGGCAAACAGGAAAGATAAGTGGCTGTCCCGTTGGGTTAGTCTTCCCACACTCCCTCGCTGGCTGCACTTCTCTGCTCCCAGGGGCCAGTCTGTACAGGGGGGTTAGTGTTAGAGTAACTGCTTTTATCTCTCTTGAAAATATTTATGGCTAAACACTGGAAATTGCTCTGGGAAGCAGCCCTATAAATTTCAAGACCCCTACATTTCCCTATCTTGAAATTCAAGATGAATTAATCCTAGAGTGAGAAAAGGGAGGAAGAACTTTCAAGGGTGAAATCTGATAGCAGTTTCTTATCTTATTGGCAACTCTGAGTCTTACATGAGCTGCTTTGTTGGGCCCAGGTGACTGATCGCTGGCTGGGAAAACACAATTTCTGAGAGAGGTTCAAAGCCTCCCATCAGAAACTGGAGATAGTTCAAAGATGCTTCACTCTGTTTTGGAGATAGTGACACCTCATTCTGCAGGAAGAGGTGCCTGCAAGCCTCCAGGAAAAGAGGCCACCCGCTCCAAAACCGCACTGTGGCAAGAAGAGAACATTTGGAATGCAGAAGCACCAGCCCCATCCAGGGCTTTGTTGAAATTCAGCTGCAAGGCCTCCTTTGCCTTGTGTGTGAATTTTAGGAGACTTCCTTTCATCTGATTCAAGCTGGGTTCTAAATGTCACATGAAGAATCCAGTGTAGCATTCAGACAAGACTTACCACCAGAGTGGCTTCAAAAGCTCAGGTGTCCCTAAGGCTTCTCACCCAGCCTGGTGCAGGGTGAGTCCCAGGCTTTGAGTGTAGGGTCACACTGACCTGTGTTTGCTTTTGGCTCTGCCTCTTATCCATGGTGTGAAGAGAGAAAGTTTCTTAAACTATCCGAGCTTCCTTTTCTTCATCTCTGGGAAATGAGTAAAATAGAAATAAGAATGTCTACTTCATATGGTAATTGTGAGAACTAAATAAGACAACACACATAAATCTCTTGCACAGTATCAGGCACAGAGTAATCCCTAGGGAAAAGCTAGTTGTCGCTGTCATTGGTAGAATGGTGATATGATGGTTTCCTAGCCACCTCTGGGTTCTTGGTGATTTCGATCCTAGCAGCAACTGAGAGAGTCCATGCTGACTGCAGAGCCTGCTTCTGGCACCCGGCCCAGACCCAAGGATGGGTCAAATGTCTTGTTAGGAAATTTAGCCCACCTTGACATGTAAGGCACCAAAGCCTCCCCATCAATGCCCTCTAAAAAGAATTTACATTACAGAAAAATCTCCCTGACATATAAGTAACACATGTTGAGCCCATGAATATCAGCGTTTTGGCTGGAATCAAGTATCAGTCTTACGCTGTCAAGCACTATGACCCTTTTCATGTATCCTTGTCATGAGACCTCAGTGGTGAGCAGCTCACATACATGACTGTAACTGGTCTGACTTACACACAATTAAACTGTAAGTTTCATTTTATTTTCTCATTTTTCTAGTTCTCCAGAACATAGAAACAGTATTTATGGACACTATTTTCCTGATTCTGGAAAAATTTCAAGAGATGATGAAAGTCAGATAATGCTTTCAAAATTTCTGAGATGTATAACCACTTCCCACTGTCTCTAAGGCCAAGTGGACAAGGCTTCCCAGGCTCTATTACTATCTTCCCAGATGGTATATTCATCTGTTCTTGCACTGCTATAAAGAAATACCTGACGACTGGGTGCGGTGGCTCACGCCTATAACCCCAGCACTTTGGGAGGCCAAAGTGGGTGGATCACGTGGTCAGGAGATTGAGACCATCCTGGCTAACATGGTGGGGCCCCGTCTCTACTAAAAATATAAAAAATTAGCCAGGCATGGTGGCGGGCACCTGTAGTCCCAGCTACTCGGGAGGCTGAGGCAGGAGAATGGCATGAACTGGGGAGGCAGAGCTTGTAGTGAGCCAAGATCATGCCACTGTACTCCAGCCTGGGTGACACAGCGAGACTCTGTCTCAAAAAAAAAAAAAACCTGACACTGGGTAACTTATAAAGAAAAGAGGTTTAATTGGCTCTTAGTTCTGCAGGCTCTACAGGAGCATGGCTGGGGAGGGCTCAGGAAACTTACAATTATGGCAGAAGATGAAGGGGAAGCAGGCACATCTTACATGGCTAGACTAGGAGGAAGAGAGAGAAGGGGGAGGTGCTACGTACTTTTAAACAATCAGATCTAATGATAACTCACTCACTATCATGAGAACAGCACCAAAGGGGAATTCTGCCTCCATGATCCAATCACCTCCCACCAGGTTCCACCTCCAATATTGGGGATTACAATTTGACATGAGATTTGTGGGGGAACACAGACCCAAACCATATCAGATAGCAAACTGAATTTCTTTTTACCTTGAAAGGCTTCCCTTGAAGTTCATTTCTACATGAACTGCCTGCAAAAGCTCCCGTGTGTACTGCAGGAGGAAGCCTGCATCCCCCAAGAAGGCTCCTGTAGACTGTGTACTCTCTCTCTCCTCCATCCTTACCTCCAGGCTGTACCACCTCACCACAAGGACCAGTGCCTCATGCTCCTGCATGCATCTCAAGGGATCTAAAGCATTCCCCAATGCCAGGAGCCATGACCAGTGTTTGCCACTTGCTCCACAGACCATCCTTGACCTGCTCAGATCTCACTTCCTTCACCTGCAGATCCACAACTGGTGACAATGTCTTCAGCCTCACTGGAGTCCTGGGAGGAGATTTCTAAAGGGTGAATAGATAGTAAGGCCAGTGAGTTTAGTAACCTGAGGTCAAACATTGGTGCTGCCTACCTCACAAGAAAGAAACATGTCTTTGCCACTGTGGGGGGTCCTGTTGCAAAGGAAGAGTGGAAACCAGCATTTCAAGAGGCTCAGCCCTTTTGTTCCTTGGCTTAAACCCTTAGCCTTCTCAGCTCTGATTGGTTGTAAATGAATTTAGGTCAACAAATTCCAGGATATTTTTTTTCCCGAATTCGCCATCCCCACTTATGACCAGAAATAAAATCTCTCTGGGAACTAGTCCCATTTTGAATGGCATGTGGTTGCTAACACTCTTTCAGTGGAACAACATTGAAAGGCTCTCCTTTATATTCTGAGGTCCCTGAGCCTATAATTAAATCACTTATGATCAAAGAACATTACTCATATTACCACTGAAATACACAATCTCTATATTCCTAGACAGAGCAATCATGAGTTACCACCAAAGCAATGCCCTTAGGCAATTGGTACAATCATTTCCATCTTAGAAATTGGCTTTGGTTTCCTTTAGCTCATATGAAGGCCCTACCGAGGGTACACTCTGAGCATTCTTACTCATGGCTGCTATTGATTTCTGTATAAAATTAAGATTCTGTTAGGAAAGAATAGAAAGGATGGGATAAATATTGGGTAGGCAACCAATATCCTACTCATTATCCTTTTATGGAGCAAATAGAGCACTGATGTTATCCTCAATCCTCAGAGCATCCCCATTTATTGGAGAAAAATGTGGGTGGTTGCTAATTCCATATGGAAAAATACTACACAGAAACGACCTACTATAAATTTCAAGGTAAGTTCATAACAAAGACCAGGATACTACCTTGTACTCCCCACTTCCTACTTCTCTTGGATAAGCCCTCTTCAGAGGTAAAACTTCACTGTCCACTGTCTTATATAGCCAGAATTTTTGCCTACACTCTTCTCTCTTACTCGAGAAAGAACTTGATACCGGTAAGAAGGCACGCTTCACTTCACTGTGCTTCCTTGCCATGCAGTTGTTCCTTTAGAGGTGGTGAAGACGAAGTTGAAAGAGTTGCAGCAAAAAGAGGAAAGCATGTTGTGTGGTGAAGACAGGCTTGTTCTTGTCACAGCATTATGTGGCTTGTTGGCTGAAGAGTTGGAGGACCCGGATATAAATGTCACCAGATATTTCTGCTGTCTCTATCACTCATGTCCATTGCAAAGTTAAAATCCCCTTTTGTCTCTCTTCCCTCAAGAATGGCTGATATGTGATTGGGAATAAGAAAAAACCCAACTCAATGGTGCTTAAATGAAGAAGACTGATGGGCTCATCTAAGGAAAATGTAGGGAGACCAGTGACCAGGTGTGGTTTATCCACAGTCCTGACTCTACATTTTGTGACTCTCAAGGTTATGGATAGACATGGAGACTCCATGGATAGGTTTCATTTTTAAGCTATTATTGATGCAGCTCCAGGAGTTCTGGGCCTTATGTCTCTGCATAACAACTTCCATTCTAACATTCCAGGCAAGAGTCCTGAGATTCATCCTGCCTGGATTACTTTGGTCACATGGGTTTCTCCTCAATAGACTGTTCAGTGGAATAAAATGCCGATTGTCTTAACTGATAGAAATAATCCCTGAATCATGGAATATTATTAGGTCAAACCATATGAGACTACTACTAATAGTCAATGATTTTTGACCTGTGAAAACATTAATTTCATATGGTTCAACCTAATACATGAGATGTGTATGCAAAATGATAAAAACCAAATAAAAACCCAGGTGACTAAGAGAGCAGGAAGGAAGTGAACATATCCAATGTGTGAGCATTGTGGGGTTGTGGGGAAAGGAATTCTTCCCTGGCTGGCTTCACTGTGTACTAGCTGTGTGAACTTGGATAAGTTGTTTTTGTTTTTTTTTTTAAATCTCTCTCTGACTTAGATTCCAAATTTACAAAATGGAGATTACAACACCACCTACTTCACAGAATGGTTGTGAAGGTTCAATGAGTTAGTGCACAAAAATTTTAGAATGGTGCCTGGCTCTTGGCAGATATAAGCCTCTGTTATTGTCGTTGTTTTTATTGTTGTTTCTAGGCAAATGTGATGGCCTCCATTTGTCATCACCATGGTGCTTCATTCATTTTGGGGTGATATTTGATCTTGTAACTATCATCAATAGCTGCACTCCCAGAGCACTCATGTTCTGGGGGTTATTAAAAATGGGAGTCATCATTCAATTACATTTCATCACACTGAGAAAAGGTTGTTTTCATTTGTGTGTTACCCACAGAGGCTCTGCAATCACTATACTCTCAAAGCCGATTACAGTCAGCGAATTACCCAAAGACATAAAATTAATGAAATTTACTGGCATAATTGTTTTCTAGAAAGCACAAGGTAGCTAGAGAGACATAGACTCAAATAAGATAACTCATTTCATGTGCTTCTCAATCCCAAGGGAAATGCCAAGCTTGTTCATTCTCCCCCATTCCTCTTAAAGAGGGTTCTCTCTCTCTCTCTCTCTCTCTCTCTCTCTCTCTGTGTGTGTGTGTGTGTGTGTGTGTGTGTGTGTGTAAAATCCTGGGCCTCAGTATTACCAGCAGCATCCTAGGAAAGTCATCTTGGTTCATCCCTATGCCTCTAGGCAGAATTATATCAAAATCATCGCAGGCTAGAGGGACAGCCATACTACCCCCTGGGGAACAGCTCAGCTCCTGCAAGAAGCACACCTTCTACTAATTCCTCTGCTCTGCCTTCAATGGGAACAGGAGCTGCATTGACTAAGCAATGGCAGGAACAAGAGCAACAACACAAGCCCACCCCTCCCCGAGCTCCATGCCTCCTAGCAATCGCCCCTCTGAGTAACATGGATACAGGAAAGCAGGTTTCTTCTTCCATAAAATAAGCTCTTTAGACTGAATGACTTTCACAATAATGTTCAGCTTCAACCTTTTAGGGCTTGGATTTGGGGGCTCTGGTGATGTCCCTCCTACTAAATTCTAAATTCCCAGGGAAGCCATCTGTTAATGCATTTTACACAGCACTAGACTCCAAGAAAACAAAGCCACATGAGGCCATACCCTGCTTTGTACCTACCAGAGCATCTTCCTAGAGGGACCACCCTCACAACACAATTCAAGGGTGCAACTTGGGCCGGATATTGTGACTTATATCTGCCTGCCTGGACAATAAGACCATCATGTGGGAACTATCTCTAATTCAGTCTTTTGTATGATGCCGAGTTGTCACAGCCACAAAGACGTGAGCCAACACTTAATGTATGTGGACTCAGTGCCAGGAAACTCTACTAAGCTCTTTTGTCCACTTTATCTCATTGAACCCTGCAGAACCTTTGGGTTAAGATGTGCTAGCCCCATTCTATGTATGAAGACCACTGAAGTTCAGAGAAGTTAAGTACCATCCCCCATGTCATACATGTCTGTGATGGGACTGGGAGATGAAAGTAGGGGTCTGCTTCTCTACTGAATCGTCTTAATGTTTAAAGTGCCCACGTTGTAGGCTCCTTGGGGGCAAACACAGACCACCTGCATTTCTTTGGGCCTTTTCATAGCACCCGGCACAGGGCTGTGTACCTCCTAGAACATCATTTGCTGTTCTCCTACCAGCCCATCATTCTGAGCTAAGGCCTATGAAGTCAGCTGACCTCCACTTCTGCCTTCCAACAGCTGCCATGTCCATTTCTGGCTTTCACCCCATCTTATTATTTTTGTCATAATATCATCCATAGACTACTGTGTACCAAACAAAAACAAAAACTATTAGTTTGGGAAGCTATCACAGGTATGAAATGAATTCAGAAAATTTGGCTCCCAGCCTGCTGAAACTTGAGGAATTGAGCAAGTACATGTTGTTGGTCAAGTTTAGGGATTTTTTAAAGAGATGTGTGGCTCCCTTAGCTTTTGTTCCACATTCTTTGGGTGCTTGGCTGGATGTTTGATGTGTAGCATTAAATTAACTTCCCAGCCCCGAAAACATCCCAGGGTTGTTAAATGCACTGAGGTACTTGGTAATTCATCTCACTTGAAATTTTCACAGCTCGGTAAGCATGCATTCATTATCATAGAAATCACTTTAATGCTTAACAAACATATCTGGCATATTCTCAGCGTTCACATTTTCCACTTTCACCTAACCTGTCATGAAACATGCTATGTGTATACAAATAAACAATTCACGCAGAGATGATTTTTCACTGTGTCTAAGGAAAGACAGTCAAGTTTCAGGTTCTCTTCAGAGAGAGGTTTCTCGTCCTCAAAAGTCTCTACATTTTGATTCTGAGTAGTAGTTTTCCTGTAACTTGGTGGGTCCTCCTTCCATTTAAAACCCGATTTAAGATTCATCCCTTGCATGAAGGTTTCCCTGAGTAACAACACATCTTCTCATTCCCCCAGGTCATAAGCGTGCAGTTTGTGCATCACTTTCTTTCCTGTGTTTACGGGCTGCGGTTGCTGCTTCCCTCAGGTTGCGAGGTCATATGAGTATGCTCCCTTCCATGAGACCACAGGGATTGCTGCATTTTTTCCTAATTCCTTTTCGCTTCTCCTACACTCTTTTGTGTTTCTCACGGTGTTACACCCTCTGTAATAAATGCATATCAGTGTTGGGTACCACGATATTATATTTCCTTGAAAATCTCCTACAAAGACCCAACAGACATGACAAATCTATGTATTCAACCACACAGAGGGCATCCAAAGGAAGTGAAAAATGTAGCCTGTTTCTTTCTTTCAGGTTGCCTACAATGGACTTGTAGAGGTAAGATTTCATAGATAAACTAATAACAACATACATTAGTATGATACATCCTTAGCATTCTCCAATGCACAATTTGAATGAGTTCTCATGAATCATGATTGAAGATATAAAATTACAACCAGCCAAATTGTCCAGGCATACATTTGTAGATTATCTTATACATTGTCAACTCAGAGTATTTAAAAATTTAAAAATTGGTCACCAATAAATTTATAAAGATAGGACATATCACCAATGTCCATATTTCTGTCTTCTCTTGAAAAATTCCTCGTGCAACCTGTGATGTCCACCTGAAAACTGGATTTTGCTTCCCTTTGCCAGGTTCCATGCAGTAATGTTGGAGAAATTATAAAATTGCATTTCTTTGTAAGAAGTGGCGCTAAAAAGACAGTCAACTAGCTTTATAAGTAACTTAAGTCCTATATTTATACACATCATTAAGAGACTGAAGGAGCACTTAACTTTTTCTACAACACTTTATTGCATTGCATGAAGGATACTATTATGTTGTCATAATTTTTGCAATTTGGAGATTTGCTAAGGTTTTAGAATGTATCTCTGGTGAATTTCAGGGGTCTACTGCATATAATAAGCCACTAACTGTATGGTAGAGATCAAAATGCTAACCTTGAGGAATCAGGGAAGGGATTCATGTGGGTTAGAATGATTAGGAAGACTTGCACCATTCACTACTGGAGCTAATGGACACACAGGCAAAGTAATTTAAAGAGATAGATTAGTTTTTCAAGATCACAGCAACATCTCTCAATTACCTAGAATTAAGATGTCTTGTAAATTTCCCTATCTAGAAAACATTGGGGAAACATCAAAAGGACACTACAGTATTGAAAATACATCTCACAATATCCGTGTACTGAAATGTACCTATTTTATTCCTAAGAAAATCTCATTCAGAGACTCTTTACTCTCACCTTACTTAAAAGTCTGCTAAGATTGGGTACTGGTCTCTTCATTCAAAGTTGTGTAGAAATTACTAGTTTAAGGAGAAACCGTAGAAGAAGGCCTACTGATAGCAGCAAGAAGTTACACCAACAGAATGACAGCAATGAAGGACAGAAGAAATATTCTAAAAATCAGAACCAAGAATTCCAAAGGCCTCACTACCCAGAGCCATCTAGTGACAGAATCTTGAAAACACTTTGGCCAAACCTGGACCAGTATAATGATGATGGTTTAACGCTCACTCTGACTTATCAAAAAAAAGGCTAACTTGTGTTGAGGATTGTTGTTCAGGACGTCGGAGAACTATGTTACACATTTCCACAAAGATTTTCATTTAAATGACTAAAATAAATACATATTTACTCAAAGGGAATAAGTCTCAGTTATCTGGAATATTCTTATCCTGGAAGACTTAATTCCCCAATAATGCTGGAGAAGTGTGACTGTATTATATCTCGTAAAGTTATGTGTATATGTTCAATTTGTAAAAACATAAGGAAACAATCAATGTTCAGGGAGATAACCATTCTTTTTAATTATAATCCATTTGAGTCAAACTGTAAATATTGCCATACTTGAACACAAAATGAAATAAACATGCTCAAGGATATTTACTGACCCACACTAACTCTGTAAGTCAATTTGATTTCAAAATGAATTGCCTCCAAAGCACTCTCAGCCCCCTTCCTCTCACATGTAACAGAGGCAAGGCTGGACATTACAAGACAGAAAACAGAACAACCAAAATATAATGCTCATTAACCACCAGCATATGGAACACTCAAGCATGTTTTAATCAGTGTGGTACAACTGAACCACAGTACTGAGGTACATCACTTCCAGTAAATGGACACTAAATATTTTCCATTAAAAAAAGTATCAAGTAGGCCGGGCGCGGTGGCTCAAGCCTGTAATCCCAGCACTTTGGGAGGCCGAGACGGGCGGATCACGAGGTCAGGAGATCGAGACCATCCTGGCTAACACGGTGAAACCCCGTCTCCACTAAAAAAGTGCAAAAAAACTAGCCAGGCAATGTGGCGGGCGCCTGTGGTCCCAGTTACTCCGGAGGCTGAAGCAGGAGAATGGCGTGGACCCGGGAGGCGGAGCTTGCAGTGAGCTGAGATCGCACCACTGCGCTCCAGCCTAGGCGACAGAGTGAGACTCCATCTCAAAAAAAGAAAAAAAGTATCAAGTAGCAGTCTCAAAATCAGGCCCTTCTAAATTACTCTTCTGTTCAATAACCCTGCCATCTATAAGGGTATGCATTATGTGGTGTTGGATACCCCAACCGGAAGTAATACAGAGCTACTCTGCAGTCAGTTCTTCTCATGTCACTTTGATAGAGAGGGTGCTTTCTCCTCCAACTCAAATGGAAAAAGGGTTTGGCCTTTAGTGAGTGTCTTCTCTCAGGTGTTTGTGGTTAGGTCAGGCAGGCCCATCTGCACCAGAAGTGGGATAGATAGCAAGGGAAAAACACTGCTCTGGAGGCTGGAGGCAGAGTGGAAAAAAAGAGGAAATGAACATCTTGTTCGCATATATGAGTCCACACTTAGGTCCAATGTCTGCAGGAAAATTAAGGTTTTCGGAAAGCATCTGGAGAGCAAAGTTAAACACAAAAAAGAAATCGGCTGGGCATGGTAGCTCATGCTTGTAATCCCCGCACTTTGGGAGGCTGAGGTGGATGGATCACGAGGTCAGGAGTTCAAGACCAGCCTGGCCAAGATGGTGAAACCCCATCTCTACTAAAAACACAAAAATTAGCCGGGTGTGGTGGTGCATGCCTGTAATCCCAGCTACTTGGGAAGCTGAGGCAGAAGAATTGCTTGAACCTGGGAGGTGGAGGTTGCAGTGAGCCGAGACTGCGCCACTGCACTCCAGCCTGGGCAACAGAGCAAGACTCCATCTAAATAAATAAATAAATAAATCAAGAAGATTTCTGAAGTGGAAAACTGAAGCATCTTTTTTCACTATCAACTCTGACTCTCAAACTAAGAATTAGCATCATTACCATCATTTTCATCATCATCATCATTACATCACTTATTTTTTCAGTATTTTATATAAATGAAGCCCTATGCCAAGCATTTTACATACATACATGCTCTTACTTAATCCTATGAGGTAGCTATGAATTTCCTATTTTTATTGTTAAGGAAACAAAAAAGTAGCTAAAGAGACTTGCTTAAGTGGTACTAAGTGGTAAAACTGGGATTTGAATCCAGACATCTGACTCCAAAACCCACTCACTAATCAACATTCTTATACCCATCGAAGTAACCGCATCACCCCTACAACCTCTTCCATGGTGTCAGGCTCAAGGAAACCCTCTAAGTCCTGGTTGGAGGAAGTGGCCCAGTCCAAAAAGGGTTTCAGTTTAGAAGTAGAAGGGCTCCAACTCTCTGAGACTTGCATGGCCAAGCTCAGATTCCTGTCTTTGCTGCCCTCTGGCCCCCTATACCTCCCAATCAAAATGTCTAGTGTCTCATTATACCCTAAGTTTGCTTTCACTGCCATGCCCAAGTAGTGTGACTACAACCCATCCATGTAATTATACCTTAGAGAGGGAAAGAATGATTGAACTCTAGGGAAAGGACTTTCCTCATTGTAGTTGTCTTTAAACATACAAAAGATCAACTGCCTAGTCCAAGAGCTGCCAGGTCTTAAATAAGTCCTAGGTAGGTTAAAACACCAATTAGTTGTTTCTTCTCACCCACCTGCCAATCATGTTAAATATGCTTATCATAATCATTTTTATTTTCCCATAAAGTTGATTGGTTTCTTGCAATTAAAATAATTCAGCATCACCTTCCCTTGAGTTCTCGTTCCCAAATCTTTAAAATTTCCATCTTCTTAATTAGTTGGCCCATGGAGATGAAGCCAAATTCTTTGGCTGGCCAGGAGGAAAAATGTGCCATAAGGAAAGAGGTGACAAAACAGTTGATCTCCCCTTTTGCATCCCATCTGTTCCATCCCCAGTCACTACTTTTGCTTAGGGAAAGAGGAAGACCTAATACATTTTCCTTTTCAGTTGAACTGTGGGAATCAGCTTCTCCCTTCTTTCATCTCTCTCTTTAGGTACATAACCTGCTTATTTCTTTTGCCTGGTTGATAGTTTTCCTCTGGGAACTGTGAAAGTTACCAAAATCAAAATGGAGTCACTAATGTGAGAAGGAAAAAAAAAGCTGACAAATAGAGCTGGGGAAGGTCATGAAAAGAGAGTTCTCATGCTTTTATGCCTGATAACAAAAATTATCACAAAAAGACTGCACAAACCACAACCTTGGCCAACAGCCATCACAACATTACACACACAAAAAAATACTTCTGCAAGGACATCTGCTCATCAACTACCCGTCCAACCTCAGACTGGTGTCACCCTTGTTATTGATCTTTGCAGCCAAAGATAATTATTTTAAAACAATTGTGTAACCCTCCTTATTTTTTTCCTTTAAAAACCTTTGTCTTCCTTTACCTTCCTGAATATGCATATCATTTGCTGTACCACACATATTCCCATGGCATTGCTCTATTCCCAAATAAATATATTTTTCTATTAGAGAGCCTCTCCCTGGTATTTAGGTTGACAGAACTAAGCTGTTAGGTGATTTGCATACTTGGGTAGCCAACAACACTTAATCCCTATGTTTTTTTTCCCTCCCTCCCCATTTACTATCGGACCCTTTTATCACAGCTATCCTTCTCCTGAAATCATAAATAGCCACCAGCTTCTCATGGCCTTTGCCAGAGTTGCCCACTCTCTGAAGACTCCTCCCTACTTGTGGGAACCAAACAGAACTAGCTACGTTTCCCACCTCCTCCAAACTTATCACCAAAACCTTCAAAGCCTGTTGTGTCCCAGCCCACACAGTTGGTTGGGAGAAAGGGAGGGAAGTCAGATCAGCTGGAGCCTAGCACAGAAGAGCGGCTGGTGTGGAAAACTGGGAACTGAGGGAACATCAAGGTCAGCCCCAGGCAGGGCTGGGCCCAGGCAGGGCTGAGCCTGGGAGCAGGAGCCAGAAGCCCCGGAGGGTTAAATTGAGAGCAAAAGTACATTGACCCAGAGTGAGATGAGAGGTGGGAACCAGAGGAGGAGATGAGTCACACGGAGCAACAGAATGCCGGGGACCTATCCAAAGGAAGAGCTCCGTCCAAACAAGTCAGGACAGGAGACACACGAGTGTGAGGTGAACCCAAGGGCAGGAATCATGGAGTCCTAAAGGGAACAGGAGCTAAAGGGAAGCAGGGGTCATGTGCAAAGCAACAAGAACACAGAAGGGGTGCGTGGTGTGCTCCCCAAGGGCTGAGTCTATCATCTACCACTGAGACAGCATTCCCACCCTCTTCCTCGTCTGCTCATCCTAGAAGCATGTGACAATCCACACGCTGTAAAGTCGCCATGAGTGGCTTCTGACAGTCTGTCATTCTTCTCTGATCTGGGGCATTGTTTTCCAATCAACAGTAAGGACAATTGAATCCAATTTTGCACTCTAAAGACTATTCCTTTGCTAGTTAGGGGTCAGACCTTGACTCAACTTCCAATTTTGCTAGGTACTATTGATTAACTTGATTGGTTTTCACCTACAAAATGGCAGTTTCACATGGTTCAACCTAATTTTACATGACCTTGGACAGATTACATCACTTCTCCAAGCCTCAGTTTTCTTTCCCTTAAAATGAAGAAAATAATATCTACCATTCATTGGTGATTAGATGAAGTCATATATTTTACAGTGCTTGGTATAATGTCTTATACCTGGTAAATGCTCAATAAATATTAGGTATTATTATCCTGGATTTGCATGAATAATAAACATCTTAGAATTGAATTTGACAGTAAAACACTCTGAATTCTCCCTTAGCAGGTAGCCTTTGACATACATAACACATTTGGTATTCTGTAGTACAAGGCCCATCATAGGTGTTTTATCTGCCTCTAAGTACAGTGGAGCATATGCTTAAAACCATGCATGGGCTTTGGAGTCTACCAGTCATTGGCTGAATGCTAACTTTGCCACTGATTGACCTTCAGCAAATTACTCAACCTCTCTGAACCTCAGCCTGCTTATCTGTAAATTCAGGATACTAATAGTACCTGCAGAGACATATTGCCTGTGAAGCGCTAGCATAGTGCATGGTAGATCATGAGTGCTTGATGAATGGTGGTCCCTGCATGCTGGCCAGATCTCAATTCCTACATAGATCTGTCCACTCATTCCAGCTCCAGTATGAAGCCACACCAACCCTTATGTAGGAAGGAGAACGTTAAGCACATGCTCCTACCCTCCATTCTGGTGGTCCTGGATTTACTCTGCCATTGGCTCATTTTGTTGGGTGGCCGATTGTTTCATTTCAGGTAAATCTGGAAGGCAGTTTGGCTTGGTCTTAGAACAACTCTTACTTTGCTTGTGGTTTCTGAGTTTTAGTTTGATAAAGAATTCTTGGCAGAAGGAGACTTTCTCATTCAAAATAAAACAGCTTGTTCTTAATTTAAAAAAAAAAGCTCATTAAGTTTCTGGGACATAAAATGGCTCTTCTGAAGGATAATGTAAATTGGCTTCAGCAGAAGTGTCATACAGAAGCAGGGAGAGTACATTTCTTCTACATGCAGATGGTTTTCAGAACTTGGTGCAAAGAGCCAGCAAGGCACACATTGGGTGCAGTTGAGGCTGAAATGTCTGGAGGCGTCTGGCTGAGCCTGGTCTGCCTGCTGCTTTTCCCAGTGGGGAGCTGAGCGATACCAACAGCACTGCAGCCAGATGGCATGTCATTACTGGGAAACATGTTATATCATCTCATAGAAAAATCTGCACTAACATGCCAACTTTCTTCGGCTCAAATCAAAGGCCCACTCCTCTTTCATCTTTCTGGCTCTGTATCTTCCAGGCCCCCAAGTTGCCATGTGTGGCTCATTCTTTGCATTGAGATCATCAGAGTTTATCAGCTCAGCTAGAGTAGAGTAAGTCACACTGCAAAAACAAACCACAGTGGTAACATGGAAGCTGCGAAAGTAGCTAAGTAAACACCATCAGAACATGGGCATACTGCAGGGAAGTAACAAGGGCCACAGGGCAATTGCATTTTGGGCAAAGGGAATGAGATATTTGGACTCTATAACATAAGGGGATAATTCTGTTGGAATTACTGGCTTAAGAAAGGGTATTGGGGGTCATTTAATGAATCCATCAAGATTCTGATATCCTTTTATCTTTTGATATGAAATAATCTATGGATTCAGAGTGGTCTTTGTGGAATCTGTGGGAACAAGTTCAAGCACGGGAGGAAAATTAGAGCTGGACCCAGTTAGTCTCCAATATACCTGCAGAGATTCAGGGGATTTTTCTGCCTTATACAATAACATATCACACCGGGTTCAACAAATTGTAACTGAGAATTCGCTGTGTCAGAAGACAGAACCGATAGGAATTCCTATGATACCCAAATAGAGACAGCCAGAAGCCTCCACTCCTGGGAAGTGACTCCTTTCTCTCCAAGTCTAGTCTAGGGAATATAATTAATATTGGCCCAGGGAAATGGATTGAAACCAAATTGGTCTTGTTGTGTCTTATACTAACAGCCAGTGTCTCACCCCTCTTGATTACATGTACTACACTGGAACAATCAGATCATTTCTCCTAAAATTAGCATCTTGCCTGAGAGGTAGCTTTCATCAAAACAACAGCAAATGCCATTCCTTTTTGTTCTTTGGGTTTTGTGGTGACTCTAGCAGAAGTTTCTGAGTAGAAAAACAAAAACCATTATACTTCCGCATCACTCAAGTGATGACAACTTGAGGATCTCTTCATTTCTCCTTCCCTTTACCATCCCTTCTGGAGGGGTGGAAAATTCACCATCAGCAGTTCCCAGGGGAAGTCACGAAGTTCATGGTGCTCTGGTGAAAAGAGACAGATGGTGAAAGGCCAGAGAACAAACCAGCTAATGATGATCTAAGAACATGCAGCATCATTCTCCTATCTTTGACAGTGATCAATTAGAAAAACCCTCTTTCCTTTTCTACTGTGGGAAAGTGGCTTATACCTGTTCTCTTATCTACTTCTGGATGATATTGTGAGAATGAACAAAGGGTCTGAAATCTACTTTTAATTTCTTAGATAAAAGAACTTCTATAAATAAAAGTTTTATCAAGGGAGTAGTGGGGATAGTGAATGCCTTTGTTCAAATGAAGTATCAGGAAGTCAGCTCCAAATAACAGCTATTGATATAATGATGGAAGGGTCCTGAGGGCTTGCTATGCATTCTCTAAGAGCTTTACATGTACCTCAAAATAGCCTTACGAGGTGGTGTCAGTCCATCTGGGCTGCCATAAGAAAGCACCATAACTGTGTGGCTTATAAATGACAGAAATTTGTTTTCTCACAGTTCTGGAGGCTGGAAATCTGAGATCAGGGTGCCAGGCTGGTTGGGCTGTGATGAGGGCTTTCTCTCTGATTGCAGACTACCAGCTTCTTATTGTATCCTCCCACGGTATAGAGCACAGAGACAGAGCCTGCATCTCCTCCTTTTTCATAAGGGCATTAATCCTAGTCTGAGGGTCCCACTCTCATAACCTTATTTAACTTAATTTCCTCCCAAAGGCCCTACCTCCAAATACCATCACACTGGGTCTAGGGGTTAGGGTTTCAACATATGAGAGGGCGAGGGGGACACAAACCTTCAGTCCATAGCTGAGGAAGATAATATTATTATCCCCAGCTAACAGATGAAAAATAGAGGCATAGAAAGGCTAGGTTCTAACTTAAGGACTTACAGGTAGTAAGTAGTAGCACTGGGCCTCAAATCCAGGCAGTCAGGCTCTAGAACCTAGGCTCATAACCGCTACTTTTTGTTGCCTTCTATATTCACTTTAAGTCTGTTGAGGCCCCTGGCTCTATGGCATCCTATTTAAGCTATTTCTGTGAAGTAGAGAAAATGATGTGGATAAATTTTTCAGAGGCTAGGATTCTCTCTGGCAGACTCCAGTGGATGAACACCTATCTAATGAATTCTGGATGAGTTAAGCTTAAATCACTTTTGCCCCCTATGCTCTCCCTGCACCACTCCCATGCTTAGTGCGTACCTTCAGACTGCTCCTCCTGGAGGAGTACTTTGGAGCTTCAATACAAATCCTGTTGAACGTTTTGGAGGCAAAATGTCTACAGTGGCAGCATAAACCCTAACCCTGTTCATGAGCAGGGCCAGCAATGAAGCTCTGCCCCCTGGAATTATGCCAACCATTTCTAGATGCTAATTTGTAATGTGATGTTGCCCAGATGAGTCCATCAGCAAACTTGTCACTGGCAGTTGTTAGAATTACCCAGCCCACTAAAGCCCTTTCTTGCTTTGCAGTCAGGGTTGGAGCCAAGGGTGGGATGGCTGTGCCCAGTGAGCTACACAAGGCTGGCAGCCAGTGCTCAGAGCCCCTGGCAATTAGCACAGTTCCTACAGTTCCTTAAACAATGCTGATGGACCCTTGTCTTTCATTAAGCTGCCGGAAAGTCAATCTCCTGACGGATCCCAGAGGAAAAATCAAAAAGGAAAGAGTTTATTTTCAGACAGTTTAATAGCAACCAACTTAAGTACCTAAAAAATGATAATTAAATATTTCTCCAAGGAGCAAATTAAGATAAATACCCTAAGAGTTATTTCACATAGATCTGTTTAGAAAATGTCCAATTAGGATAATATATACCACATTTAAGGACTGAAGGGACTGTTTTGCTTTACTCTTTTTTGCCATTGTTGATATTTTAGGTTTCTAAGGGAATTATTTTTTTTACAAGTTCAAGAGTAACATACCCTCTCAAGGGAAGTACTGGGATACGATTTGGCAGCACAATATTTTATTCCACCCTCGACTTTGTGAGTCAATGCCTTCTTAACAAGAGTCCGAACTGAAGTGAATTTAAACCAATGAATGGAGCCTCATTAAGAGGACAAACCTCATTGTCAATCAAATGTTGTGCCTTTTGATATGACTTCTAGGGCGGACTTGTGCTTTTCTCTCCCTTTAACAAAACGAGCATCTACTTTTTCTGAAAGGAAACTAAGGGTTCCTTTGTCCTGTCGATGTTGACTGGGCTTCCAGAAGGCCCTTGTCAATCTGGCTTCCAGATAAATATCCCCTGGAATAATTTCATTCCGAAGAATTTAAAGTATCTGGAGTTGATCCTTTGAGTTAAAATCCTTTACAAGTCTCACTTCATTAATCTTCAGTGAGAGGGTGAACTTTACGATGAGACCATTTTATGGATGGGGAAAACTGAAGCACAAGGGTTTTATGGCAACTGAGAAGGGCCTGAGGATGGCTCTCAATGATGGCTTCTTCCCACTCACAGCCTCCTGGCTCTATCGTGCCTCACGGCAAAGCAGAGTCAGCCTGTTCCCAAAACAGATGATCGATTTCCAAAAGAGGGGTGGGTGGTTTAGCTTTCTGGTCTGAGTTTTTCAAACCTCCCACATTTGGCAGGTCAAGGCAGGACCAATCTACTTCTAGACTCAATTTTTTGTTGGCTGCCTATAAGGCTAGTACGTCTCAAGCACATTGGGAAATTAAATAAAACAACCATTAGTGTTTCTGACACATGAAATGCATACCAGGGTCTTTTCTACCAGGGTCTTTTTCCTGCTCATTATCAAGGCTAATATGAAAATATTGCTATAGTGAGCAGAAGAAAAGCAGTATCTGAATGACTTTTTGTCTCAATGCAGTGCAAATGCCTGCAGTTCAAATGCAGGAACTGCCTCATCTCCTTTGCTTTTGGCCAGCAAGAACTCATTTATTACCCATCACTAAGAAGAGCATGGCAGAGCCCTCATTATCTTGGATCCATGCTTTCCAAATCAATCAGCTCCCCGCTACACTGCTGGGCTTTCTAATTTAAATGTCAGCTAAAGTTAGAATATGTTCTTTAAAAATGTCAGAGCCTCGTTAACTTTGGCTTTGTGTTGTCCTGTCTATCACAATTAGGTTGGCAATGTTAAGGAAATTATTTTTCTAAGAATGCTTGAACTAAGGCTCCTCTTTGAATTTTAATGATACTCTTCCTAAAAATCTTGCTCCGGTTAAAATTCAAGATGTTCCATATTACCAGCATCTACAAACAGCCACTTTTTAGAATGTATAAGGATTTCTAAATACCTTCTCACTTTTGAATTCACATTGTGAAAAATATTCTAAAAGCTGAAATTTGATCAGTGTTTCTCAATGGGCTTTTGGGGTTTGGCGGCCGATCTTGCACAGGACTGTCCTATTCATCACAGGACCTTCAGCTTTCCTGCTTCTCCTGCTTACTTAATGCCAGTAATTCTTCCCAGTTATTGTGATATTGGAGTGCAGAACATGATACCTCAAAGTATGACACCTTGGTGTGTTGAGTACTTTAAACTGAAAGAGACTGGAAGGGCCTCAAAAGCAAGATCTTCTGACCTTCCCACACCCTCCTGTCTCCTGTCCCTCTTTCTTTCCCAAGCAAGTCATAGGAACCAGAATTCCTCTTCCCCAAAGGTAAGTCATAGAAACTCAAGTCCCTCTCTCCCAAAGCAAGCCATAAAACCTAGAAAGGTCACTGTCTTCCTTTTCTCTTCTCCTTTGAAGACCCTTGTTCTAGAGAGGTCCTGTTCCATACCTGGGAAGAGGAAATGCTACACGGAGAGGGGACTGGGATTAGTGTCCTTACAAAAGAAGCCTCAGAGAGCTACCTTGCCTCTTCTACCATGTAAGGACTCAGCTAGAAGGCGCCATCTATGAACCAGAAAAGGAGCCCTCACCAGACACTGAATTTGCCAGAGCCTTTAGCTTGGGCTTCTCAGTCTCCAGAACTATGAACAATAAATTCTGTCCTCTCTAAGCTACCCCATCTGTGGTATTTCCTTATAACAGCCAAAAGACTAAGACAGTGGAATGGTAGATCGTGTCTACAGCATGGTAGCAACTGGGCAATTGGGTACTTTTGGCCTCATGCTAACATATGGAAGGACAAAATGGAAGGAAAATGGTAGTTTGTTTAAGTATACCAAAGTGACTTCAAACAGAGTGTGTGTGTATACAAACAAGTATGGATGAAGGCACACACACAGAGAATACATACTAACGTCTGCCAAATATAAAATACTTTTGAAATTTGATGATTTAGAGGGAAAGTGGATTTTCTTCTTGAATTAACTCCCTGTGCTGGCTCTATTTTTATTGGTTTCAAGCTTTCCATTGTTGCTCTTTTACTAAAGCATTTAACAGATGTCCCTTCAAAGGCATCGAACCACTGCTGTTGTTTTTTTCTCCCACCCCAATTTCCTTTTCAGTTCACAAAGTACCCAGAATATACTTTCTCCTGTGTCTATACATGGTGGGGAGAAAGAAAAGGCAAACAGAACAATATTTAATAAGTCACTTTTCTTATTAATACCCAGAAATGTAAAAATCAGTCACAGTTGATTCAAATGGCAAATGCTACTTTCTGTAGTCTCACTAAATGCTTTCTCCAATGAGATAAATGGACATAATCCTCAAATGACAAGAAACATGGAATATACAACAGATTTAACAGTCATGTTTAAGGGTGAGTGAACTTTAGGTCACAGTTGTAGAGGACAATGTGGAAATGAAGATGCTGACTTAAGTTTTCTCCCCAGATAATGATAAATTCACATTTATCCAATTTGTCCCTGTTTCCCTGTCTCTATGGCTCTTAATAGCACAACCAAAAGACGTCTGATTTCTAAGATGGAAGAGTGCTGCCTGTAGCCTTCACCTAGTTTTTTTTTAAAAAAACAAACAAACAAAAAACAACTGCCCCATTTATAGACTGAAACCCTCACAGAACCAGGCTGTTTAATTAGTGGCATGTAGGGACTGGGAAAAAGTTATATCTGTGGATGTGCCTGACTCCTCAGAGGTTTAGGAGTTTGACCAGACACATGCTTTAGTTAAGAGTGTGCTCTTGCACACACCACCACACACACACACACACACACAAACACACACACACACACAAACACTTGACCTCCCAGGCCACGCAATTCCCCATTGCATCATTACTTTCTAACTCACCCTGCACAGTCTGTGGGTGGGAAGAGGCCGAATTTGGGCCACCAGGACACCGTCCACCAAGAAACAAAGTACCTCTGTGAGGCTTTTTGATTCAGACAATCCCACCTCCACAGTTGCGAGACAAACAAAAAATGATCATGCTTCAAAAAGCTACCAGTTCAAGCAAAACTGCTGCCAACCCAGCAGAAAAGCCTTTAGACATTTTTAAGCCATTAACTACTTCCTGCCAACCAGGAGGCTATATGGGGACACCACTCACTGGGGTCACTAAGCAGGATTGGAACGTAATCTGCTGAATTCAGACCTAAACCTAATGTTAGTATTTTACTTAAGGGGAAATAGAAATACAGTGTTTTAAAGAGCAAAAGATTTCATTCAAACTGAAACAAATATTCTCCAAATTAAACTCAAACCAGATTGATGTTTCATTGACTTTCCAATCTTAAAGGCATTCCCATGACAATTTCTCCTTGGCAGTTGAGCAGCCAATGTCTCTCTTGGCTATCAATTCACTGATGACAATACTACCAGAGGGTTGGACAACTAATAGAGCTCCAGTCTGCAAACTTGGCCTTCCTGCCAGCTAGCTTAAAAACCATTTAAACAGTCCAGTTTGATTTTTGAGTGTTCAGACAGATGGGTCGTTTGAACCCACTGATCCAAGAACATGTTTTTGTATATTCTTGTGCCTCTTATAAATCAGACCGAAAAAGAAAGAAAGGTTGGACTGCTTGGCCATTTCAAGCAATTATTCTGTCTGGCATGGGTGGAGGAGAAAATAGAGTAGTGTCAACAGAGTTATCAGCAGTTAGTTTTACTGAAGAAAATGTCACATGTCCAGTGCCAAGCACGTCTGACTGCTTTGTCTTGGATTGTCTCTATTTTTCTTTCTCCCTCACGTACACACATAACCTCTTTAATTACTAACAGAAAATAGTGCATTCTGCACACTTCACATCTGTTCAAGCCTTAATTAATCCAACTCTCATAGTCTCCATAGCAACGATGCTTAACAGGCTCAGATTCCACATTAGAAAACCTTCCTCTAAGTGAGTGACTCAAAATATGGCCATTACAAAAATATGTTTACATTAATTCTGTGTCAGATATAATGAGAACTTTGCACGGAGGGAGTTTGCATGGAAAGACCAAGTTGTATGATCACATTCAGCATCATGATAGTAAAAACAACTGCCCTAAACTAGGAACAGAAGTTAACATTAATTTTCTAAGCTATTGCAAAAAAAAAAAAAAGAAAAGAAAAAAAAGTCCCATTACTACCTTTATGTTACTAGCAATTACTGTGCTACAGAATATTAATGACCACAGTTGCCTCGATGGAGCACAGAGTTACTGTTTGTAGGGTAGTGAGAAGAAATGCAAGTGTTTAACAAAAACCAAAAAACCTCTTCAGGAGATGTGTTTCCTGAGCTATGGCCCTACAGACGTTAATTAAAAGCCTATTGTCCTTTGCTGGCATGTGCCATACCCAAATCAGAGTTTGTCAGCAGCAAAGAGGTGGACCAAGCCTTTCCAAGGAGGCTGTGAGGCTGCCAAGGGAAATGTCAAGTCCATTTCTAGGAGCCTGTTTTAGCTCCGTGGCCGATGCAGATGCTGTCGTTCATGCTGGCTATGTTTGTGTTTATATTTGAAGCTGTTATGTTAGAGATTGTAAAAATAAGCACTGGCAACTATGCAGAAAACCTGCTCAGACATTATACAGGGTGTGGGGGGCTGGGGCAAGTAGTGGTAAAGAGAGCATGAAAAAATGAAGCCAGGAATTTACACCCAAATGGCATTTCAGCCCATACCCGCTTCCATCATTAAATGTTTAACTTGGGTTGCTAACAAGAAGTAAACCATTCATCAGAGTTCTAGCTGCTTTCTTCCTCACTGTTTCCTTCTATGAATAGGCAAACATCCCAAAACCGGCTCAGGAGGGAAAGAAAATAATGTAGACACCCTCTTGAGTAAGTAGAAATACATGTTAGGAGACAAATCAGATCTCATTTATGAAATAAAATGGAGACACTCAATTGAGCTTCTGAACAAGAAGAGAACATTTTCAGACTTTCCCTAGGGACTGAAATTTTGTGCCCCAGGAGACAGCTTAACCCTGGATTGCCTGGAGACTGAGCCAAGTTAAATTTATTGCCAGACCTATGCATAAAAAAGAGGAAGGTGGAAATTGGGGCTCTTGCAGAAATAAGGAACAGTTCTCTAATGTAACTATAGAATCTAGTGAAATCAGCAGAGAAAATATAATCCTATGTTTGTACCAAGTTCATTATTTCTCCTTAGGCAATTGTTATGAGACCCGTAGCTGCTGGTAGTGTCTAAAACCTTTGACTTTCTGCCTTTCAAAGAGTTTTATTAGTAGACAGAAAACTAGGATTCAATTAATGGCATGTTGAAGTTTCTCAGCCATGAAGCTTCTACAGAACCACTGAACCATGGTCACTTGTTACTTCACCCAAAACGATGTTCAATCATCAACTTGAGCTGACTGCTTTGAACTCACCAGCCAGAGGCAAAGAAATGTAATGGATCAGGGTTCTAGTTCTAGTTCTGTCAACTCTTTGATCTCTGATTTCCAAAGACTCTTGTTCATCCTCGCATCCAATAAGTAGTATGAAGCTCTTACTCTGAGCCCAGCATCCTAACAGGCTTTGATCTTTGACATCTCTCAGCACAGGAAAATGAGCTGGACAAAACTGAAGTAGTGATGTCCCAGTTACTTCAATTCTTGAGCATGACCAAGCCTGCTGCCTTTCTACCCCTATCCCCAGTATATAACAACTGCTCTCATTTTTAGAGTGCTGACTGTGTGCCATTTACTGCACTGGGCTTCTTCAAGTAGTTCACAACAGCCCTGCAAGACATGGCTATTATTATTATTTTTTATTTGTTTATTTATTTTTTGAGACAAAGTCTTGCTCTTGTCCCCCAGGCTGGAGTGCAGTGACACAATCTCGGCTCACTGCAACCTCTGCCTCTCAGGTTCAAGCAATTCACCTGCCTCAGCCTCTGCCTCCTGAGTAGCTGGGATTACAGGCGCCTGCCACCATGCCTGGCTAATTTTTGTAGTTTTAGTAGAGACAGGGTTTCGCCATGTTGGCCAGGCTGGTCTCGAACTCCTGACTTCAGGTGACTTGGACATAGCTATTATTATCATCATCATCATAGGTAAGCAAACCTAGCTCAGAAGCAAGGTTGCAGGATTGTACAACTCCATAAGTTTCCACTCACGTTGGACTCTACAGGCATGTGTGCTCCAGCGTAGTGCCCCCTGGTGTTGTGCAACTCTGTGGCCCTGGAAGAGATCCAGTAAGTAGTGCCCAAGTCTGTTTGGCTTTTCCGTATTTTTTACTGCCTCTCTCACACTAGTAGAGGGACATCTGTGCATAAGAGGCAGAAAAGAGCAAACTCTGCATGTCAATCAAGATAATTCTGGAATCTTCCATGTGTTCTCCTCCTTTTTTTCTTTTCCATTCTCCACACAGCCTTAGGTGGTAGATTAAAACAGGGAGCTATGAGTAGCATCAGGGTTGGGTAAAAAATAAAGCAGAAGAGGTACATGAGCCTGTCTTTTTTTCTCCACTTACAATCTTGCCTTGTGGGTTATCATACAAGTCATCAATCCGCCCCTTAGCAGTACACTTAGGCATCCTCCTGGTCCCCTTTGTTCCAATAAGCATCTTCAGGTGATCCCAGGACCCCTTTTACTCTTAGTTTCTTGTGACTTGGGATCAAATAGAAAGATATCCAATTCCCCATTTGACTAGAACCTACATTGCTCTATGGAAGAGGTGGATGTGGACAGGTGAGGGGATGAGGGGGCATTTGATTACACTTTAAGAGCATAGCATCCCAGGAAGGAGTCTGTTATTGCTCCATAGCCTGGAACCTGATCAGTTACCAATGAGGTCAGGGGTGGACTTTCACATGCCCCCACTTCTTATATAGAGTACTTGAAAGAGGCAGAGATAGATGGACATTCTCACTGGACACCTTAATCTAGAGGGGAGGAACTCATTCTAGGTATCTCTAAACGTATGCCACAGTGTCTCTCATGTCTTTTGTTTCAAACCTCCAGACTTTGGTTCAGGTTTCCCTCTGTCTTAGTCCATTTTCTGTTATGATAACTGAATATCTGAGACTGGGTAATTTATTTCAAAATGTTACAATCTTACAGTTCTAGAGGCTGGGAAGTCCAAGAGCATGGTGTTGGCATCTGGTGAAGGCCTTCTTTGCTTTGTCATAACATGGCAGAATGCATCATACGGCAAGAGGGCAAGAGCATGCATGTCAGCTCAGCTCTCTCTTCCTCTTCTTAGAAGGTAATGAAGTACCATCATGGAGGCCTCACTCTGATGAATTTATCTAATCCTAATTACCTCCCAAAGACCTCACCTCCAATCAATATAAAAATTTGGGGATTAACTTTCCAACAAATGAAATTTGAGGACATATTCAAACCATAGCATTTTGCTTGCTTAGAATGTCTTTCCCTACTCCCACTCTCTATCCTTCCAGCCTCAAGCATCTTCTTTAAAACAACTCCCTCCATTTCACATATTACTAGCCTCCAGTGTACTCTTCCTATGAGCTTCTATAGCAACTTGTACTTCTCTATATAATTATTGGCACCTCTCTACTTTAGGATCATCTATTCATGTGTTAGTCTTCTCCAATAGCTTGCATGCTTATTCATCTTTATTTTGTCCCACACAGATTGCTTGGCGTTTAGCAGACCACCAATAAATGTTTACTGAACACCTGAGTTAAGAGAAGATTTAGAAATGCAAATAAGTTGAAAGCTAACTTTCAACTTACCTAACTTTCCTCAGTCTTATGTCTAGCAATCTCCAGACGTTTGAATTTTCTATTCACTTTTTCTGGCTATGTGGAAGCAATCTGCCTAAAGACTGGGACTAGGCTGAGCAATTATTAACAGATTTTTTAAATAGTATGATAATACTGGCTAGCATGTATTGAGCGATGACTATATCCCAAGCTCTATTCTAAGCATATTGCATATATTAATCATTTAATTCTTGCAATGATTCCATAAGGTAGTCACCCCTGTTTTATAAATAAGGAAATGGAAACAGCACAAAGTGAAGTAACATGCCAAGGACACACAACGAGTTAGTGGCAGATGTGGATCCAGAATCCATACTTTCAATTTCTATGCTCTGCTGCCTCTCAATGAGAGAGATACAGAGGGTTGGACATTAACAATCTCAGGTTGGTTCTCAGTTTGAAAGTAACTCATGTATTCCTAGGTCACAGGAAGAAATACATATTCCTCTCCACTTCTTTGTCACCCCATGATGTAATTATACTCACATTCTTCACCTTACATAACTCACACACACACAGCAAGTCCTCTGCACAAAGGGCTGTTACCCTTTTCTGAATGAATAGGGGCTTCAACTGTGAGTGGGCTGGGAAGTGTTGCACGATTCCAGGAATGATGTAGTCCTGATGAAATGCAGAGTAGCTTGGACTCTAAATGAAATGATAAATAAATTCATGCAGCCTGGAAGGGACAGAGCAAAAAATATTGCTTTTCTTTCTAGGACAAATCTCTAAAGGAATGAATGTTTCCTTTAAGCTCTTAACTTGGTGAGAAAAGTAGGTCCTTTTGGGGAAACTCATTTATGATCCTGAAAAATAGGGTGGTCATCTCTTAAGATTAGTAAATTTGTGCTAGAGTCACTCTGTGACTCTGTCTTGAGACCTTAGTCTGTTTGGGCTACTATAACAAAAGAGACCATAAACTCGGTGTATTACACACAATAGAAACTGATTTCTCACAGTTTGGAGGCTGGGAAGTCCTAGGTCAAGGAACTAGCAGATTCCATGTCTGGTGAGGGCCAATTTCCTGGTTCACAGAAGGTGTCCTCTTGCTGTATCCTCCACATGGTGAAGGGGCAAGAGAGCTCTCTAGTGCCACTTTTATAAGGGCACTAATCCCATTCACAAGGGCCCCATCCTTATGATCTAGTCACCCCCTAAAGGCCCACCTCCTAATATCAATGCATTGGTGATTAGGTTTTCAACATATAAATCTGGGGGGACACAAACATTCAGACATTCATACCATAGCAGGATCTGAGCTCATTACATAGTGGGGACATGGAGAAAAGGAAGAACTTATCAAGAAACCTTTGGAGGGCCGGGCGCGGTGGCTCAAGCCTGTAATCCCAGCACTTTGGGAGGCCGAGACGGGCAGATCACGAGGTCAGGAGATCAAGACCATCCTGGCTAACACGGTGAAACCCCGTCTCTACTAAAAATGCAAAAACTAGCCGGGCGAGGTGGCGGGCGCCTGTAGTCCCAGCTACTCGGGAGGCTGAGGCAGGAGAATGGCCAAAACCCAGGAGGCGGAGCTTGCAGTGAGCTGAGATCTGGCCACTGCACTCCAGTCTGGACGACAGAGCGAGACTCTGCTTCAAAAAAAAAAAAAAAAAGAAACCTTTGGAATGTAGTTATATGCCATTGAAAAGTCATCGTATTAAATAAGAGAATTGCCCAGAGGAACCTATGAATGTAGGTATTTAAAAAATGCTCCAGCTTTCCCAGAGGAACTGCATGCAGACCTGTTTTGCAGGTCTTGAAAATCCAGAGCTTGCACATTTTTAAAGAAAGAACGCCATGAGGATTTTGAACATCTTAACATATTTTCACTATTTCTATATATAATGTCATGAAGAAAGGAAAGATACTTATAGTTATTGGAGAAAGGATTTAGACTGAAATATCTATATGCTTTTCATTCAAGAGATATGGGATTCTGGACTAGACCTTATTGAAGAAAGGAAAGACAGATATTTCTAGATGTCTTTAGGAATGGGAGATACATGTTGTAATTGAGGAATTCAGCTTGGAGGTGAAGTGATTGAATAAAAGTTTAATAAGTTATACCCATTCTGTGAAAAGATCACTGAATTTTTAATGTAATTGTGACAAAAATAGCCAGAAGCAGCAAAAGCCAGAAAAAGACAGCCCCCAAAAGAGGCTTTTTAAAAAATTAGGATTGGACTTGCCTAAGTAAAAATATAATGTAGATACCCAACTTACAATTTTAAGTAGGGAGAAAAAACTATTGGAATCTGGGTGATTTTTTTTTTTTTTTTCCTGTTCTATCACATCTCACTCCTAGTAAGTGTTGCATTTTTGGATGAATCTAATAGTCTTCCTGTATTTTCACTTTTCATGAGGTGAGATCATATGTGTGTGTGAAATGAGTGTTTTACTATGGTCCTACACATAATTTTAAAATTACAAAGTAAAATAATGAGGTAAAAGATATTTATTGACACCAAAATGCATACAAGTACTTCCAAACAAGATGAAAATATCTCCTGGTTTCTCACACAGACCCATACTACTCAGAAGGCAGGATATGCCAGTTTTCCTTTGTGGAAAAGTGTATCCAGGCAGCAAACTTCATGAGGAGTGGGCAGTTTTGTCCTTAAAAAACTGCAGAGAAGGGTTCTTTCCAGGGAGTGGTAGTTGGTGCTCCAGGTGCTGGGAGGGACAGGCCAGCTGATAGAACTGAGGGCTCTAACAAAGTTCACTATTTACATCAAAAGGACTTGCTGGGAGCTCTGGGCCTCTGGGCCTTGTTAAAAGATGATGCTGAACTATGTCTTGAAACCCCACCAGCATTAGGCTTAGGTACTAAGCAAGTCCGGACTGTATCCCTAGCTCAGTGACTGACCAATCACAACAGGTGCCCAGTTGAATAGTGACTGTAACAGATCACCATTTTTAATGCTCCCAGAAAAAATGAGCACATAAAACCTAGCTGAGAAAAGCCCTTTCCCACATCCTCCTCTGCCTGTGTGGGCACTGAGGCAACTGCCCTGGCTGTGAAAGTTCACCCCTTGTGAATACCACTCTTTAAATCCAAATTGCTTCATTGAGATCTTAAAAGGAATCTCGAAATCCGGTGATTGGATAGAAAATGTGACATGGAATTTTACTCTAGAGTCAAAACAACTTTTAAAATATTTCTGCTTGTTCAAGTTAGCTTCTCCTCCAGAAATCTGAAATTAGATGTGATAAGTTAAAGATTATACAAACAGGGCTGCTTTCAATAATTTAATTAGACTCATGCCAAAAAAATGAGCTTGCAGGAAATATTAAATATTATTCTTAAAGCACTTTGGACACAGACAATCACACATACAAAAGGAATGGGAAAAAAAAAAAGTTTCTCCCAAAAGTGCCAGTGTTTTGTTTTGTTTGGAAAAATGACAACACAATTAGAGGTAAACAATATTTTCTTTGGCGCCATCTCCAGTTTCCCCATCTTGTCTGGTCATTGTCCTTGCCGGTAGATTTAGCTTTCCTTCTGTTATAAACGCCTGCAGTTGAGAGCGGTGTGAATTTGAGTCATGAGGGGTTGGGGACTCAGTGTGGGAGGTTTCCAAATCTGCAAGAAACAGACAGCACAGGT
This sequence comes from Colobus angolensis palliatus, assembly GCF_000951035.1. Taxonomy (NCBI): domain Eukaryota; kingdom Metazoa; phylum Chordata; class Mammalia; order Primates; family Cercopithecidae; genus Colobus; species Colobus angolensis. The sequence continues at coordinate 6,038,106 of NW_012118376.1, forward strand.
TACAGGAGTCTGCCTGAGATGTACAAGACAGATGTCTTGGCGTTCGAGCTAAGATTAGGAAATGTAGTGCCCATATAGTCAGCCACAGCATGGCCAGACCTAAGGAGAAAGGAACATAATAGGTGTCAAAATCATTCATCAGTATCATTAAGATGTGTTCAATTGTGTGCACAAATGTCTCCTGTGACTAAATATGGGTCACCATTCATGGGCCTGTAAACCACTGCTATGGCTGAAAAAGGGATGCCCGTTTATTTTTAAAATGGGTGAAGGTCATGGAAATACAGTATATACTCCAGCTATGTGTAAATCAACTATATTTGCATCTGCAGAGCACCTTCCCTCAGCATATCTGTAAGTCAAGAATTGACTTCAAGGCTCCAAGAACATATTTGGCACTTTACTGACGTGGGCAAGGGGTGGTGGTAAAAAGTGAAAGAATGAAGGAGACCCTCCAGCCTCACCATTATGCTGTTAATAACAAATCTGTTAATACTACACAAAGTACTCAGCAAGAGCAGACAGGTTCCTAGGGAAAATCGAGCCAGTTTCAGCTCTGACTGGGTTTGATGTTTTCTGGTTACCTAGCAACAGCAGGACACTGTGTATTCTCCCTTTTTCTGATAAAATCCTCTAATATTATCATTTCAAGGAGAGACAAAAGGGAGGCTTGATCTGAAGAAAGACACTTGCTGCAAATCATTTTCCTTGCACTTGTTCCACTGACCACTCACCCACAGGCTCAGCCATATGGCAAAATTACAAATAACCACCTTGTGTTGGAACAAAAACCTAAGTAGGAATGGAAGTCCAGGTGGGAAAGGAGGGCAAATAGCTCTGAGGCCCACCTGCTTTTTTTTTTTTTTTTTTTTTTAGTCATTAAGAAGAGGCCACATACACCTACGACAAACTTATATAAATTAAAATTTTTAAAAAATTAACATAAAGAAAAAAAAGAGGCCATTGTAACCCTCACCACATTTTCTCAAAGCCTCTATTATTTAGATGGATATACACACGTGCAGACATTCTAAGGACACAAATGCTTGTGGCCTTTGCCCTCCTAACAAGGATCTTTGGTTGCTAGAGAAGGTAGTAAGCAAGGCTTGGCAGGAATGAAAGGAAAACTTTCCCCAGAAGGCTCCATCTTTGGGGACATGGTGGCCTTGCCACACCTCATTTCATCCCATCTTCCAATAGGAGGTAGGTCAATGGGGGAGGAGCAGCCAGGACCACAGGAGCAGATAAAGGTCCCTGGAGGAGCTGCACCAAAGCTGGACTGTGCCTCTGAAGCAAAGGAGGACCCTCGAGGCAGGTGAGAGGAGGAAGAGAGGTAGGGAGGCATGGGGGTGAGGCCGCAACCACAGCTCTGCTCAAAGGCTTAGCCCATCCCTGACCCTTTAGATGCCAATAGGCACAAAGCTTGATTCTACTGCTCCTGATTCTAAATGCTGTACATCAAATTCCAGGAACTGACTAACAACTGAAAGTATACCTGCAGAAGGTGCCTCTAACTGCCACCATTTACAGAGGGATTTCTCTGGGCACAGGAGTTGTCCCAGGTCTTTTACATTCGTCATCTCTCTCTAAGCCGCAAAATGCTAAAACCCACAATTTACAGGCTGGGAAACCAAGGCTCAGGCTAGTGAAATTCTGCCCCACATTGTGCAGCTAGGAAGTGATCTGGATCTGAGCTCAGAGGACGGCGGACATGTGATGAGGCCTTGCTGTGATGATCAAGACTCTCATGCTTCTCATTTCTCTTTGTGCAGAAAATGGCTTGGCCATCTTTTCTGAATTAAGATACCCTTGATGTTTAATACTTTCTCTCCCTTCAATACTACATTTTGAAGAGCCACTTGCCAAAAAAAAAAAAGAAGAAAGCAAAGGCAAAAAAAAAAAAAGACATATTAATGTTAAGCTTCTCAAAACTGACACAGCAATTGTTATAGAACTAGGAACCTCCCTTAATTGGGCAAACAAAAATATTCCCAGGCAATGATTTCCTTGTCAGGGCAACATTACAAATCAACCTGGAATGCTCTGAATTCTATTTTACCACATTGGGAGACAAAGCATGCCTGTGGTCACGACACGCAGTCACACTTCCAATTCCTTTTCCCAGCCTTCAACTGAAGCTATTTCACCTCTAAATACAAATATGCACAGCTAAATTGCTGATGTTTAATTTTATACAACTTCAAAAAAATGCCCCCAAATTTCCATCCAGCAGACACTGGCAGACTGAACAGGTCACCAAAGCCACAACAGTGCTGCCTCCTTGCCAACAGAAGGGCCAGCCAGGGCATAAAAATTACTACATTGAGGATGAAAAATCATCCAGTGAATGAGGCAGCTGGGAGGTGATTGCTGACACATCTGACAATGCCGGACGCACTGGAAGCCCTTAATCTAGGTAGGTTTTCTTCATCTGGGGTGTGAAACATGGAGCAAAAAATTCAAAATACTGATATTTTGAGGTACATGGAAAGTCCCCTTAATGGCTTCAAGAGAAGACTTGTTCAAAAACAGCCAAATTGAATGTATATTAAAAAAGAATTATTTCTAAGTTACACTGTATGCTCTAGTTCGGGAAGATAGAGAACCAAGAATGAATGGGGATGGGGGTAGGGAGTAGAGTGTGTGTGTGTGTGTGTGTGTGTGTGTGTGTGTGCGCGTGGTGTAGTGTGGAAGTTTAATCAGAACTTTTTCAAATAAGAATAAAAATACAGGAGAAACACATTCCTAGGTGAGAGCTCGTCGTGCCCTAAGTGAACGGCCCATGTTGTAATTCCAGATGTATTACTGGAGGTGGTTGTGGTTGTATGTCACCTGGACGGGAACTCAATTTCCTTCTCCATGTTCCTTCTTGGTTTCTACCTGAACTATGTAGGCAAGGTCAGACAGTCTGTCTTTGAAATTAGAAACCGTTTGGTGATTTCTGATTTTGTTACTCCATTTCAACTCTGAAAGAACCAGCACAGCAATTGTATATTTCTCAAGGCCAGCCACCTTTTTCTACACTTTTTACCCTAGAGAATATGATCATCATATAGAACCCTAAACTGAAAAAACATTTGTTAATATTAAACCTCACTGACTCAGAAAGCAGAATTCTTGCTATGTAAAATTAATCATCCAATTTCATTTGTGATCGAATTGCCTGTAAACCGATGGACATAAAAATGTAATAACTTATTTCTAAGAAGCAAGGAAACAGTAATACAATCACAATTTGGTCAACTAAAACCAATACTATTATAATGAAACAAAACCCAAACAACTACAAAAAAACCTTTCAGCCAAGTATCTCAACACAATTTTGCCTCTTGACATAAAAGAAATAATTTGATCCCTATCATTACCTCTGGAAACTAAACAGAGTGAGCATTATTAACCTTTAGAGCAAATAAGCTAAAACACACAAAAGCCCCAAAGTCTGACTAAACCAAGTAGAAAAGTGGGATCTTGGTTGAGGGTTTTTTCTGCTACATTACTGAGCTTTTGTTCACAAACTAAAATTTCAGCCTCTGCAGGAAACTTCAATACTTCCATTATGAGGACCACTGTAGGGGGTCTAAGTTAGTCTCCTAACATGGTTTCAAAAAATTACAGGTATCTACATTTTGGCTGGCACCATTCCTTTTCCTTCTGGGTATGCAGGGCAGGAAATACTTAGACTGTCAGGAGACGCACCTGCAGATAGCACTGATATCCAGAGGAAGTTTCCTAAATCTCCCAATATGTAGCCCTTAGGTGCAACCTGCTGGTTGGCACTTGCGTTTTTCATTTTCACACTTTTCTCTGTTTACCCAACATTGACATTTCTAACAGCGAAGAGAAATCAGCCTTCCCTCCATTGGCTCACCATTATCGTCATTCTTTTGAGCCAACTGACTAGTTGGCTATTTTCAAGACCAGACTATCATCACAGTGCATAAAATGCAACTATGTGTTATATTTAAAATGAACAAAGTGGCTGGACATGGTAGTTCACACCTGTAATCTCAGCACTTTGCGGGGCCAAGGCAGGAGGATCACTTAATAAAAACAAAAGTAAAAATAATAAAATGAACAAAGTGCCTCCTAAACTGGGAAGTGAATAAAATCTTTTAAATCACAAGGTAAAATGTAATCTTAGGCAAATCATTGCCCCTCTCTGGGCTTTAGTTCGTGAAGGATTGAAGTGAAATCATCAAGGCCTCTTACACTTCTTATGTTATGTGTGAAATTTTACATTTGTATTTGGGCTCAGTGATTCACCAAATAATATTCTGGAGGTACAAAAAAAAAGTATGCATTTTTCGATTGCTTTACACTTGAGAAACACAACCAAATTTATTACCTGATGCAGGTATGAAGCATTGAAATGCAGTGTGAAGCATTTCAAAATCATGTTTTTAAGGTAATTGCCACTCTTGTCCCATCACTATATCTTCAGTCTTCCTAAGAACATATATTTGAAGTGAGCCCACACACCATCCTCAAAAGATAGTATTTGCAAAGTTAATTAATGAGTAAAAGATACTGTCCATAATCAAACTCCACACTTGATCTTCCCTCCGATGAACAGCAAACTTGAGTAATTTGTCTTAAAGAACAGGTCTGTGACAAGTAAAAAAGGGTTGTCTTACAGTTTAAAAATACTTAATGTAGCCTTTGCCTTTTTCTGAATTTCTTCCTGCTGAATAGAAAAGCATCATGATCATGATCATTGTTAAATCAAAGTTTTATTTAAAACTAAATGCACCAGTATCATTTTCATCATAAACATCCACTGTCAAGGTCTGAATTTAGCTCACCAGTGCACTCCATGGCCAGGCACCCAGAAGCCCAGGGCTGCACAAAGCGTGTTTAGTCTGCTGTTGAGAGCACTGATGACGCGCTGTTCAGTTCTCTCCCTGTCTTACCCCATTCCATCCTCCCCAACAAAGATCACAAAACAGAACTTCGTGTCTTCTGAGCCTTGGCTCTATTCTTGTTTATTTTAATCATATGTCTGACTTGTACTTCTTGTTACTATATCCCTTGTGCATATTCCTAAATCCAAAATTCACACTTTCCTAGAACAACTCTACTTCAAAAAAAGGGGGGGCTTATCATTAATGTTCCAACTCTGTAAAATAAGTTATATTCCCTATTTAGTGATTGATTCATATTTACCCTCTGAAACATTTAAAAAATCATTTCCTGATGGCATTACTGGCAATCCCTAAGTTTTCTCAGAAGCATTAATGCACAACATTGTTTCTTCTAATGGAAAACATTTATCATACAGAGCTCGAGGTATCTTCAGAGCAAATAAAAATTGGTCTCTGTCCCTAATTTTGCGCAACTCAATTTTCTGTAGTGAGCCATAAATAGGATGTGAGCCCCTGGCATGAAAACCAGTCTGGAGTTTATATCTGAAGCAAACATTCTAAATTAGTGTTATAATTCCCTTTTCTATTCTTCATATCAATACCACACCTGATATAAAACAACTGAAGTGTGCTTTGGGGTGGGCGTGTGTTTGTGTCTGCATGGGGCATGTATAATACATGTATCAATTTGTAAAGTAAGAGCAAATTGTGTTACAATTTTTTAAGTTGTGATTGTGAGAGTTGAACTTTAATCAGTACTTAACATATTTGGAATAGTCAATATGGGCTATATAAGTAATGCTGAGAAGAAACAGAAATGAAAGCAATCAATACAATGAAGTTGACATTATATTAACAGGAGATATGATATGGTACATCAGTCCTCTCTGCTGTCTGAACTTTGATTCGCTCTCATGCTCTTCCTTCCCTCAAGAAGAAGGCTACTCTTAGGGAGTCATGGCCTTCATGTCACAAGCCCCGTGGGAGTATGGGGCAAACAATTCTACTTTTCCCTCTTCCTTGAGATGCATTTCGAAGTATGTTTCTCTAAACAGGATGCCAATAGATATTGATGATAAAAGAATGCAGTGGTCAAATAAATTGATGAAATTCCAGGTGAATCAAGTTTGTTAATCAACGGATGGATCCCCCAGAACTTTAATAGGCTCATGTGTATTATAAATTTCTCAGAGCAGAAACCAGTATGCAGCATCCCCCAAACTCAGGGAGCCTTTTCTCAGAGTTACCCTACAGCATTGTGTTCCATGTAACATAGTTGGAGAATAGTGCATTCAAGAATTAGAAGTCTATTAAAGATTAGGAGACAATAAATGGTCAAGATGCCAGAACAAATCAGGAGTGAGAAGGTAGAAATAGATGAGCTTTTCCAAATTCAGAAACTTCTAAATTCTGTATGTAACATCTATATTAGACCCAGGCAATAATTATCAATGGCTATTAAAATCATTAGGAAAAAAGCTGATCTGAAACTTCATAACAGATCAAGCTGATAACATCTGAACCCAAGGATCAATTTTAATAACACAGAAAGAGAAACAGACAGTGTGCGCCACGTGATGAGATGCAATTTACAACACCATCTATGTATATTTTTTATGTCAAAAAATAAAGCCTGCATCTAATCAAATTTGTATTCCCAGCTACCAATTTACAGGAAATATAGGGGCAGAAGAAGATTTCAAATGACACGATGGGAATGCAATCAGGAAAATCCAGAATGTAGGGAATATTTCAGAAAAAAAAATTGAACTGGTCTTTTCTACAAATAACGCAGTCCTTATGACTCAAGAGGCATTTAATAAAACAAAAAACAACAAACCCAACCCAGTCTTTTTAACAATTGTAAAATTTTTAAAGGAGGAACAGAATTTTAGATTAAAAGAGACTTAAGAGACATACCAACCAAATGCAATGTATGAAATTATTTGGATTCCAATTCAGAGGGAAAAAAAATTGAGACAATCCAGGTAAGTCCAAATACTGACAGCATGATTTTAAGCAACAACTGTCTATTTTTTTTAGATGTGATGATCATATTGTGGTTATGTTACTGAAAAAAAAGAGTGCTTATCTTTTAGAGAAAAGTATTTCTGGATGAAATGATAGGATGTCCTGGATTTGCTTTAAGAGAGCCCAATGCAAGAGAAGAGAGAAAAAGCACTGAATTAAGGTTGGCTGTGGGCAGATGGGGTTCACTAACAATTCTCTCTACTTTTGAATAGGTTTGAAAATTTCTACAACATTTTAAAAGTCTATAGGCTTCCATATATTTGGACTACAATATTATAAAGGGTTCTGTTATTCCAAGAGTCTAGCTTCTATATATCTGATATAAATGGAACACTGCGGTAATAAATTAGAAGCCTCCTCTGGATGCCAACTATGTTGAGATCAATTTTAATGCAACTGTATGACAAGTCATTGGCTAGGGCATGTATGGGTTTATATCTATTTAGAAAGATACACAAATTGTGTGAACCTACGCTATAAAATGGATACGGTTCAGTTGAGCTTATAGCTACCCATTAAAAAGAAGACAGATTCAGGTATGGTCTTTGCTCTTGCGTAGAAAATCTAATAACATCTCCTATGTAAAACAGAATTCAGGAAATATTTCATTTTATAGCCTCGTTGTATCTGTCCTTAGAAATGAGTTAAGGTTTTCTTGGAATTTGGATTTCTATTCTCCAGTCTTTTAAATTTGAGTTCATTTGAAGCTTAAAAAGTAATATTTAAGAAATAGGAAATAAAAGTAGTATAACTAGTCCAAAACTACCAAAGTAAATTTCAGGTTATAATAGTGGTAGGTTTCAACGTATATTGTCAGATGAATAAATGAATTGGTGAATACTTAATTTGAAAATTCTAATATAATTAGTCATGGGAAATCACTAATTTGGAATTCTTATGTTTAGAGAGGATATTAAAATTTAATGTAGCCTAATCCTTGTTGTCTTAGGAAAAACAAACTGAAAATGTAGTCAAGATAGGATTACATTGCAGGGCTTCTCCTGTTCAGCCACTAGCATTATTTGACCTTGGGTAATAACTGTATCTGGAACTTCCATTTCCTTATTTGTAAAGGACTTGAACTAGATAGCAGTCAGCCCTCAACTTTTTCCCACCATGACACTCAGAATGACATTCACTCTCATAGATTTACCCAAATTATAGGCTGTGTCACAGATGAAACAGACTGTAAATTATTAGCAATTCCTAGGCTAACACAGTCACTCCAAGCTCTTCACTCCACGAAAAAGTATGTCAGAATGAAGTGAGGGAGAGAACTGTTATTACAAGGAAAACTAGAATTTTCTCTAATTTATAATGATACATATCAAACTTTAGTAGTTTACAAACTTTAGTAGTCTCTCTATTATTTCTAACATAATACTTGGGCCACTTCTCAATACTGACAAAAGTAGATGAAGGTACACATATGCTTGAACTGAAAGATTTCAAGTTTCTTAGAACACTAACCTTTTACATTTTAACACCAAAAACTTCAACATTTACGTTTGTTTTTAAGGTATTTCAAGGTGATCTATAAATGTAAACAGCCAGGCTGTGGAAAACCTTTAAAATTACGAAAACAACATCACGTATGGAGTACTTACTAAATGCCAGGCATTGTTCTACATATTTTGTATACATCTCTTATTTGATTCAATCCCACGCCAATCCAAAATGGTAGGTAAACTATGAAATAGGAAAACAGGAGTCTAAAATAGAGACAAATCTAACTTGGAGAAAACAACACAACTCGGGAACATAGAAAGCTGAAGAAAACTTCCAAAAACCACAGTTACTATCTTCAAAGAACTATTTAAGAGACATTTGAGCCACAAAACAAGATTCCATAAAATAGGAGCTGTAACAGGAAAAATACCTTGAAAATTTTCAGTATGCTAGCTAATATTTTTTAAACAATCAATGGAATAGCAGGAGTTAAAGAACAACAAAAAAATCCCCCAGAAAATAGAACAAAAGTGCAAAGAAATGGAAATAGAAGGAAAATGAAACAGAAAAATCAGAGGATATAAAAGGTCCAATTTCCAAGCAGCAGCAGTTAGAGTAAGAAAAAACTGAAGAGGGGCAGGGCTCCGGCTGCGCTCGTGGCCCGGCCGGGCGGGGAGGCCGGTCCCGCGGGCGGGGGCAGGGGCGGCTCCGCGGCTTCTCCCAACCGCCGCCAAGGGGAGTTTCCAGGAAGTGGCCATATTGGATCCATTCAGCCGCAGCTGCCCGGGCGGAGCGCGTCCCGCTGCCGGCTGGTCCCCGTCGTGGCCCCTGCGCTGGTCCCAGCCCCCCTGCCCGGTGCGGAGCTCGCCATGGCGGCCACCGACCTGGAGCGCTTCTCGAATGCAGAGCCAGAGCCCCGGAGCCTCTCCCTGAGCGGCCATGTGGGTTTCGACAGCCTCCCCGACCAGCTGGTCAGCAAGTCGGTCACTCAGGGCTTCAGCTTCAACATCCTCTGTGTGGGGGAGACCGGCATTGGCAAATCCACACTGATGAACACGCTCTTCAACACGACCTTCGAGACTGAGGAAGCCAGTCACCACGAGGCATGCGTGCGCCTGCGGCCCCAGACCTATGACCTCCAGGAGAGCAACGTGCAGCTCAATATGACCATTGTGGATGCCGTGGGCTTTGGGGATCAGATCAATAAGGATGAGAGTTACAGGCCCATAGTTGACTACATCGATGCGCAGTTTGAAAATTATCTGCAGGAGGAGCTGAAGATCCCCCGCTCGCTCTTCGAATACCATGACACAAGGATCCATGTTTGCCTCTACTTCATCACGCCCACGGGGCACTCCCTGAAGTCCCTGGATCTGGTGACCATGAAGAAACTAGACAGCAAGGTGAACATTATTCCCATCATCGCCAAGGCTGACACCATCTCCAAGAGCGAGCTCCGCAAGTTCAAGATCAAGATCATGGGCGAGCTGGTCAGCAACGGGGTCCAGATCTACCAGTTTCCCACGGGTGACGAGGCTGTTGCAGAGATT
>NW_012118376.1:6049082-6050565 GCF_000951035.1 Colobus angolensis palliatus
TGCCCTAGGTGCAGCTGCGTGGTCTGGTATACATGCTGCAAAATTCACCCAGTTCCCCTCATTTTAATTTTTCTAACCTAGAGCTTAATTTTAATAACTTTAAAACACTTCTAAATATTTATTTTGGCACCAGCATCAAGACAAATAATATCCTCTCCCATTATTTTCATAAGTAACACAGATTTCCTGATTTTTAAAAACTAAAAATACCGCTAAACCTTTCTTATGTATAAAGTACGCCTATCATATATACAGGGAGAGCTGGGTAATAAACTTCCTGTAATGACAGTGTTTGGCATTTCTTTGTGAATGGAATTGGAATATGAACAAAACCATGTCCAGTGTTTTTACTGTGAATGTAAATGGAACAGCAGCCCAAAGCAGTTGTCTGTGCCCCAGAGGTGCTACCTGTAAACAGGGACCAACTCCGTATGTGTGTTAAGTGTTTGACTCCATTTAAGACTCCCAAGCAAATCCTGCATATTCCAAATGCAAAGAGTACTCAGTGGGAAAAAGATTGTTACCTCAAAGTCATTGCTTCTTTCCTGGCTGGGTCACAGGGTGAAGAGATGAAGGTGTCTGATGTATACAGACAATGAGGGGAAAAGTGAGCAGCAAAGGAGCTTTCCCCTTCAACTGCACTCTAAAGGGGAACATTTTAAGGAAGTACTAGCAGCTTTGATTCTTCTATGCTCCTGTTGGTTTACAAGCCACCGAGAATGTCAGTGTTGAGAATATGGCCTGGTAAAATGGGAGATGGAAAATGACAAGACGAAAGGGAGGGTAGTTTTAATGTTGAAGCACTATTGCTGGGCACTGGAGCTACCCAGAGGAATGCACAACGCTCCCCTCAAGGAGCTCACAGTCTAGCATACTCCCTGGCTGGAAGCCTCAGGAAGCCGTGCTAATTTATTGTGGAGTTGGCATTTTGCTTTTCATGCCCCTGTCTTCTTTCTCATGACCATTTCCCCCTTTCTGCCTGGCTTGCATTATTGATTTCCAGGACCAAGTCCTGGCTTCCTCCTGCCTTCCTGAGATGATGTTCTGCTCAGGGAGAGGCGGAGGGGTGAGCTGTGTACATCCACTGAGGCACGGCCAGGAAGAGGCAGCCTTTACCTATGAGGGGCTCCATGCTCCAGCAGCAGAGCAGGTTCTAGTGACAATTCTCCAAGTTTTTATGCTATGACCGGGGTGGATCTAAATTTTGTGGGGCTGAAAGCTTGAATTATTTAGACAGACTTCTTTAAGAAAAACAATGTTAATATAAAATTAGGTACAGGGTCTTGGAAGGGGCCCTGAAGATTAAGGTTCATTAGCTTCACAGTAAGTCCACATCTGGTTGCAACTAAAAACTGATGCTTCAGTGAGGGTATCTAAAAAGGTAAACTGGCATATATCCAGGGCAAATGTGGGCTGCCAGTGGCTCATCTCTAGGGTAATTTTATGTCTGAAAGTATGCAGTTGGGTCAGAGCATGACCTTTA
>NW_012118376.1:6050615-6149441 GCF_000951035.1 Colobus angolensis palliatus
GGCATATATCCAGGGCAAATGTGGGCTGCCAGTGGCTCATCTCTAGGGTAATTTTATGTCTGAAAGTATGCAGTTGGGTCAGAGCATGACCTTTAAGATAGCCTCTCTCAGCTAACATATTTCTGAAGATGAGGCCTGGTGACCCAGCAGGTCCATTGGACACACAAGAAATGAAAATTCCTGGTTCATGGGCCAACTTGGGGCTCTGGAGTGTGCAGATTTGGCCATTCGTCCATTGTGGCCTGCGGGTTGTATCCCGGGTATACTGAAAGGCCATACTCGTGGCTGGCTGCCTGCCTGTGGGCCTAAGCCTTCCCGGTATCTTCAGGGACACTTGACAGACTTGCGTTTTCTCAAGTCTGAGCTGCCTCCACAGGTCCCTCTAGCAAGCCTCACTGCCCCTCTCCCCCTGCTGTTTGTGTTTGGAATTTTGTCATCTTTAGCTGAGACCAAATTAAACAGTGCATAAAGTGAGCTTAAAACTTGCCACTGTTTAATAAGTTAGCTCTCATAGAATGTGACCCTGTCTGCAGGGTCTCATTCACCCTTCTTTTTCTCATTGTTATTTGTTGGCGTTAATAGGGCTGTCTTACAGGATCATGTTGGCATTTACTATCATGTCTTTCATAAACCATGTTTGTTTGGGGTAGAAGAATCACCATATAATTTGTTGTCCAAACTGGTACTATTGAGAGAGAAAGGTGATGCTATTAATTACACCAGATCAATAGGTATAAAAACCAGACCTGTCCCAGGCCAATGGGGATATATGGTCTTTCTAGTTGTGGGTAACCTGATCTAGGTGGTTTGTAATTGTGCATACTGACTGCATATATGTTCGTGTATGTCTAAATGGGGGCTCCCTGTTAAGTGGGGCTCATGGATACAAGGCCCGAGTGTGGCTTGCTAGTCTGTTATATTAACATGCTTTTCTAAAATTGCTTCACGTGTTAATTCATTTACTCCTGCATTGACTGTTTTTGTTCTTTTCCATTCACTTTGTACTCATTTTTTTCCATTAAATTTTGCATTTATTTTGAAAAAAAAAAAAAAGAAAAAACTGAAGAGAAGCAAGTATTTATTTTTTAAATACAATATCTCCCAGAACTGAGGGAAATACATCTCTAAAGTGAAAGAGCCTAATAAATAACCAGTAAAAATGACTTTAACAAAAGACCTCACTGAAGCATGTGATAAAATTCAGATGAGGGGACAAAAAAGACAATTCTAAAATGATGCAGAAAGTAAGAACAGGTTACAAAAAAAAGAACCCGGAAGCGGAAAGGTATCAGACTTCTCAACAGCAACCCTGGAAAGTGGAATCAAACCCTTCAACAGGCTGGAGGAAAAGTTTTGTATTCTAGAATTCTAAGCCCAGACAAATTATTTAAAAAATAAGTGTCAGAGTCACAAAAATAAAATGAGAAGGACACTTCAGCTAATCTGGAAGAAATTTCCTTTTATCAGACTTTTTCTTAGGGAGGTCCTGAGGATATGTCCAACCAAATAAAGGAAAATACTATAAAGGGGAAGCATGAGACTGAGGGCACAGAGGTTTCAACACAGGGGAGAGAAGGAATGGCCCTGGGTGAGCATGCAGAGCAGGCCTGGAGAGCAACAAGTCCATATTGGAACAGAAGTACAGAGGACCCTAAAGGCAAAATTTCCAGGAAAGAAAATGAAGCAGATAGATGTTGACTATATTGAGTGTGTGTAAAATAATATTGATAAGCTATTGAGAGAGGCACAGGAACTTTGGAGGAAAACATAGCAAGGAGTAAGGAAAAAGGTATGCAAAGAAAACACAAGGCAGATGGTTAGTCTCAGCAGGATGGAACAGCACAGCCAACAACATTTTGCATAGTTTCTGCACTTGCAGTTCAGTCTTCTCCACCTAGAAAAAGCTTAGTTCTCACGAATGTCCTTTCCAATTTTAAAGTGTTCACGTGTCATTGTAAACATGATTTCTCTGAAAACTACTCAAAGTACAAAATATATTAAAGGTATTCCAAAAGAGTTGTCTATATAATTAAGAGTGAACACATTTGAAATTCCAAACTCTGCTGTGAGTCAGAAAATACTTTTATGAACAGGAAACTCACAGAAGGAGGCATCTAAACAGCCAAAAAAATGAAATGATACTAAATCTCATTGGTAATCAGAGAAGTATGAAAGAATGAGTTACCATTTCATGCCCAGCATGTGGGCAAATTTTAGAAGCCTAACAATGCTACAAGCTGGGTAAGGTCTGGAGTTCTCATATCTTGCTGATGATAGTTATATTGTACAACAACTTTGGAGAAAAATCAATCATCCCTGGCAATAGTGAAGACACCCTTCCCACTTCTAGGTGTTATACTTGAAATAAACTCTCATTCATGTGACTAAGGAGATGGGCATAAAAAGGTGTTTACTGATCTTCACTTTTAATAGGAAAAAATTGGTAAGATCCCCTAAATGCTCCTTAGTAACATACTAAAATTTTTTCATTAAAGTGAAATACTATATAGCAGTTTAAAATGAGCAATTTGTGTCACATGTAGGAATATGCATTTTGAGTGAAAAAACCAAGTTACAGAAAGTACATATATATTTAAATGGCTATATGTGTTAAAAACAAAATTATGATATTTTGTTTTTAGATATAAATATGTAGCATTATAAAAATGTATCAATAACATAAAAGCATACTGTGGAAATCATATGCACCAATTTTAAGATATTTGCTGAGTAGGAAAAACAAGGGAAAAGATATGGGTAAGGGCCTTTAGCAATATCTGTAACATTTTATTTCTTTAAAAAAGCAAAAAGGCGGCCGGGCGCGGTGGCTCAAGCCTGTAATCCCAGCACTTTGGGAGGCCGAGACGGACGGATCACTAGGTCAGGAGATCGAGACCATCCTGGTTAACACGGTGAAACCCCGTCTCTACTAAAAAAAACAAAAAACTAGCCGGGCAAGGTGGCGAGCACCTGTAGTCCTAGCTACTCCAGAGGCTGAGGCAGGAGAATGGCGTAAACCCGGGAGGCGGAGCTTGCAGTGAGCGGAGATCACGCCACTGCACTCCAGCCTGGGCGACACAGCGAGACTCCGTCTCAAAAAAACAAAAAACAAAAACAAACAAAAAAAAGCAAAAAGGCAAAGATCTGAAATAAATATGGCAAAATGGAAACATTTGTTAATTGCCTAATACATATTTTCTATACTTTAAAAATTTTCACAATTAAAACTTTCATATTAAAAATTTTATTAAACTACAACACACAATGTGTGATCTTTATTTGAATCCTGAGTCAAAAATAAACTGGAAAAAGCACACACACACATGACATTATGAAATAACTGGCAATCTAAACATATGTTGATATTATGGAAATATTTTTTTCCTAGGTGTGATAACGATTTTTAAAAGAGAACCTTATCTTTTAGAGACAAATACTGAAATGCTTATGGATGAATAAATGCTTATAGATGCTGTTTAAGATCCGCTTCAAAATAATACAGTGTGTACTGCGCGTAGGAGTCTAGAAGAAACACAATGAGGCATAAGTTCCTGAATTTTTGAAGTTGAGTGATCAGAACATGAGTAGTTGTTATATTCTAATTTTGTATATGTTTAAAATTGTCCATAATACAATCAGGTAGACAAGAAATACGTCAAATTCAATTTGTAAATAATCAAAACAAATTCAGATATTCAATCTTGGAGTCCCTGTTAAGAAGTAGGAACTTTTCTCAGGAGGCTGAGGCAGGAGAATGGCATGAACCCGAAAGGCGGAGCTAGCAGGGAGCCCAGATTGCACCGCTGCGCTCCAGCATGGGCGACAGAGCAAGACTCCGTCTCTAAATAAACAAACAAACAAATAAATAAATAAATAGCAGTCAGAACTTTTTCTGAGTGCACTGAATTAAATGATGTACAGGTCATCGGCCTCAAGAATAGGGTAGTATTTTCATGACACTGAATTCCTCTTAAGGCTCTAGAGACCAGCGACTTCTAAGTACTTTGGCAAAAAAGCCAACTTTCTGGGGAACTGTCTGCCTCACAATCCTACCCACACTAAAAGAGTTATGCCTCTCATTTTGCTGAGAGAAGAAAAATCAAATTCATTTCTCTGCCAGATGAGTAAGGCAGGAAATCAACCTAGGAATTTTAATGCTGCAGTTACTTCTTACTGGTTCAGTAGAGGGAAAAACAGCTGTTAAAATTCTTAAGCATACAAGATGCAATGTTTTTCTTTGAGCCAGAGAAGGCAAGCAATTAAACCTAACACACCCAAGCTAATTAGTTCTACCTGCTTCTTAATAATTATGTTATTACCAGACGTCTTAAAAACTGGCAACCCATTCTTTTTAATTTTTTTTTTTTTTTTTTCTTGAGAAAGAGTACAACTTTGTCACCCAGGCTGGAGTACAGTGGCGCGATCTCAGCTCACTGCAACCTCCACCTCCCAGGTTCAAGCCATTCTCCTGCCTCAGCCTCCCAAGTAGCTGGGATTAAAGGCACCTGCCACCATGCCTGGCTAATTTTTGTACTTTTAGTAGAGACGGGGTTTCACCATGTTGGTCAGGCTCTCGAACTCCTGACCTCAAATGATCTGCTGGCCTCAGCCTCCCAAAGTGCTGAGGGTACTTCTAAGGTCTACAAATGATTGTTTCTTCCTCTTTGTCAACTACAAAATTGAGATGTCAAAGAACTTACAGACCTATTCTGGTTTCAGAAATTGATACTCACAGTATTCAAGACAACATAAAACTTTTTCCTTTTAAAAATGAGAAACATTATTTTTTAAATTCTTATTTGTTTGAAATGACATTTGCTAAGAAACCAAGCCCTGAAACATCTTTCCCAAGCACAGCCACAGCCTTGCATTTGCGTCACTCATAAATGATTATAATCTTAAAAGTACAATATAACATATAGACAGTGTTTTGTTTAGTGTAGATATTAATACCCTCAGGTGTTCTTTACACATTTAAGTTTGCTATAAGAATAAAGGTCCCTCTTCCATATTTCTAGAAATTAAATATTTTTAGGAATTATACAATTATAAAATTAGGCAGTTTATAAAACAGAAGCAAAATTAGGATCCTAAGTACCAAAACAGCAATCAAAAAAGAACATAAAGCCATGTGTGCTGGCTCGTGCCTGTAGTCCCAGCTACTGAGGAGGCTGAGGCAGGAGGATCACTTGAACCCAGGAGTCTCAGGCCAGCCTGGGTAACCTACTAAGACCCAGTCTCACGATAAACTGCTCTATTCCGTTACTCCTTGGAGCCATCTTTCCCTATGGGAGATGACTTTAAATTGTTTTGTGCATGCAAATGATATATAGCAATAATCTAGCTTTTGATATCTGTGCTTCCTGACAACATCTGACCTGTGATTAACACTGGATCCTAAAGCATTTTTTTAAAGGCAGTTTTGTTTTGTCACACAAACTGGAGTGCAGTGGTGCAAACACAGCTTACTTCAGCCTCCCAGGTTCATGTGATCCTCCTGCCTCAGCCCCCAAGTAGCTAGGACTACAGGTGCACTCCGCCATGCCTGGCTAATTTTTCGATTTATTTTTTTATTTTTTTATTTTTTGCGATGGGGGGGTGGGTCTCACTATGTTGCCTAGGCTGGTCTTGAACTCCTGGGCTCAAGCAATCCTTCCACCTCAGCCTCCCAAAGTGTTGAGGTTATAGGCATAAGCCACTGCACCTGGCCAAGAAAGCGGCTTCCTTTCAATTGTCCACCAGGTGACATGAATTCCCAAGTTTGTACTAAATCCTCCTCTTAAGAAGGAGCTATGGCATTACCATGTAATTAACTCCTCTTTAGTGGAATCAGCCATCAAGAGCAAGGATCGTGAAGAGTAGCATCAGCTACTTAGTGGCCAGCAGACTCAGCTCCTACTAGACTTCTGAGGGCCACTACATACATGTCCCTGAAGAAGCCTATTACCTCACAGAGCAGAAAGATACAGACAAGTAGAATAAAAGCAGAATATCCTGCTAAGTGGCTAATGAACATTGTCCACAGGTGGACACCATCTCAGAGACTCTCCAAAGAGAGCAATCTTCCAGACGTGGTGGCCAAGGCAGGCTTCAGAGAGGAGAAAGCGTATGAACTGAGCCTTGAAAGCTGCCCAGGGTGTCAACAGGAAGAGATGGTTTGGCCGCATGTGGGAGGCCTTCCGGGTGGAGTCTGCAGCCATTGCAAAGGGGAGAAAATGCAAGATGTCACAAAGAAGGGAGAGTTGTCAAGTTTGGCTGGAACATGGATTTGTGCAGGTGAGCCAAAGGGTAGGGGGGATGAAAAGGGAGGTTTGGGAAGGTCTTGAATGGGAGTGTTGGGAGATTTAACTGCAGGAGATGAGCTCAGCTACTATTGGTGATCAGGACCCTTCTATGGCCTGGGTCAACTTGCACACCTGATTATACCTGTACACGCTGCCACCCTGAAATGAGAGAGGCAAGTCCAAGAGCAGAGTAAGAAGGAAGCTGTGTCTTTCTTGTTTTTTCCTGCCTATAATCAACCCACATTTAGCCAATAACATTTCCATCTACTTGATGGACAAAGCATACATTTTTTGTCAGTTAGTGGGGATGTCAGAATGAAAACTGATTTGAATTTCTTATCCATTCATTCTTCAATAAACACTGAGTGTCTAGCATGTGCCCTGCCCTCGACTGGACACCAGGAAAGTCAGGTTGAACAAAACCTGGTCTCAGCACTGTGGAGGTTTGTAGTCAGGACAATCACTATTTCACAGTGTAAAGCTGTTGCACAGCTTCTTGGAAGTTAAACAGACACCTACTCTAGTAGCAATTCTCCTAAGTATTAATTCAAGAGAAATATAAACATAATTCACAAAAGCCTGTACAAGAATGTGTATAGCAGCTTTATTCAGACTGGCCAAAAATTAGAAATAAGCCAGATGTCCATCAACAAGGAAGGGATAAGTAAACTTTGGGATATTCATCAATGAAATGTAATACAAGGGAACCAATTATGGGCTCATGCAACAACATGGTTGCCTCTCAAAAATAATATGCTGAGTGAAAAAAGCAGACACCAAAATGTAGAGTGTTCCATTCCATTCCATTCTAGAATCAGCGAAATTCACCCATGGTGATGGATTGCAGAGGAGTCGCAGCTTTGAAGCGGAGGGGTTGACTGAAAAGGGGCATATGGGAACTTTCTAGGGTGACAGAGTGCTCTGTCCCTTGATATTCTTCCCACAAAACTGACTGGACAGTAAACAGTATCTGAGCATTTCCCTCTCTGTAAATTATGTCTCAATAAATAAACTGCATAAAGCAAACAACTGAGAAAATACTGTGGAAGCACGTGGCCCCGGAGCCAAGTCCTGAAAGATGAGTACGGGGTCATCAGGTTGAGAATAAAAGGTGGAGGAGAGAATATTCTCGACAGAGGAAACACACGTACAAAAGGTTGGGGATGTGGGGGGCGTAGCCTTCCAAACAATGGATGGAACTTCCTATGGCTAGAACGCAGGATGAGAAAGAGAACAGCATGAGCTGAGGCTGAGAAATCGAGGTGCAAGCACATTGCCTACTGTGCCTCATAAAGGGTGAGGGACTTCCAGCACATGGAGGGTTTGAATACGCCCTGGAAAGCTGACGCAGAAACGCCCTAAGAGGTCTGGATACCAACCCTTATCCACAGGACCAAATACTGGCCTGGGGGCTAAACAAAGCTCTATCTGAAATTTGTTGCGTTAGATTTGGGTTTCAAAACACAACCCATGTGGCAAATTATGCTAGGATATGTCATTTGAATTTCAACTGTTCCAAAGGGAGGAAAAATGTATTTGAAGGGTGTGCCACATGCTGTGAGTTTATTTCAATATCCCCTGACATCAGCGTTTTTTCCAAACCATGTTTCAAGGAATAAGTAGTCCTGCAAGATGCTGGTCTCCAAAGGAGGATGCTGTGGTTAAAAGGGTTTGAGTACCCGGGAGGCTGAGGCAGGAGAATGGCGTAAACCCGGGAGGCGGAGCTTGCAGTGAGCTGACATCCGGCCACTGTACTCCAGCCTGGGCGACAGAGCGAGACTCTGTCTCAAAAAAAAAAAGGGTTTGAGGAGGGCCACTTCTGCAGATTCACAGTGCACAGGAGCACAACAGAAGTTTGGAAAAAGTTGTGCAGTCCCAAAAATCAGCATTTCTCAATATTTGATTATGGGAGATTCTTGTATAATACCTAATACTAACAGCCAGTCAAATTGTGGAATAACTTTTGAGATGTGCTGATTCATGTGATACCCAAATGAGGCAACACAAGTCTCTCTGGTCACCAGAGCAACCACTTTAGAAGCAGCCCAGTGGCTCGAATGCAGCAGATGCACTTCCTAATAATGTACTCCTTTCTCACCACAAGATATAATAGTAACAGTGATAACAGTAGTGTTCATTAAGTGCTCACAAAGGTCTAAGAGTTGTACACACATTGTTTTATGTAATCATCATATCACCTCCAAAGTAGATACTATCAGAAATCCAACTGTAGAGATGAGGAAACAGACACCAAGTAAGTTAAACATCTGCTTAAAATTTCACAGATAATAAATGACTGAGTTGGAATCTGAACCCAGGCATAATTCCTAAGCCTTCCATCTTAATCACTATGCCAGCCTATCATCTCCATTTTTCAGTATAAATAAAGTGCACTTGATATATTCATCTATTCTTTTCTTCACTCAAGTCCCTCACTTAATAGTGAAGTATCAATAAATGCACATAAGGCTCACTACATTGGAAAAGTGTGTTTTTAGTCAACTTTTGCTGAAACTTGGCTGCAGGCAATGGGGGTTGGATTCATTATTTTTTCATCTTTGAATGGCAGTTCCTCACAGGAACATGTCTGGTCTGATTCAGTTCTTGGTCATTCTGGTCAAAAATGATATTGCTAAGCATTTCACTCTATGTAAATTATGTATCAATAATAATATAAATTGGATAAAGCATTTTAGAGTCTATTGCTAAACAACATCATTTTCAACCAGAAGAAACTAGGGTTTGTTTCAACCCTAGTGTTTTTTTCTGGGTTAGTGTTAACTCAGTCATTTAATTATCCCTTCATGCAACATATTTTCTGAAACTTTCCTGAACCATACATCCTCAAAGTTAGCCAATAGTCTCTCTAAAGAAACTGAGAATAGTCACCACCAGAAGTCCTGTAAGTTTGTTTGAGGAGATCAATGTTTTACCTTTAAGCCCACCTTGATTTATACAAAGAAGAATTTCATTGTGTGTCTATCCTATGGTAGAGGGGGTGAAGGGACTGGCTATCATAGTAGGCAACAGATTGAACCTGACAAATATATTCATCTTATCTAAATCTGACAAATATATTCATCTTATCTTACATCTATATCTCTTACCTGACAAATACAAAGAGAAAATATGTTAATTTATTGGTAGCAGCAGTTGAAAAAAACCTTTGTAGTCTTGCCAAGACCAATGATAACTTCTACCAGTAGCATACTTTGATGTAATTTTTCCCAGTACTTTGTTTGCTTCCAGCCGACAGAGTTCAGATTTAGGCTTTTTGCCCCATATTCATGAAGGTAATAGACTCATAGTCAGCTCATCAGAGAAAGGGAGCTCATAAAGACAAATTTAGTATTTGACTTTTTTTTTTACCATGCTTTATCTCAGACTGCTTGTTTAGCATAAACTAAAACATTTTAAAAACCAAATTATGTAGGTCAGTGGAGTACCCTAAAAGAAGGCTAAGCACCCCCCTTGCAGTATTACCTTTCAAAGTGGATGTGGTTCTAGTCCACAGTCCCAGGGGAGATGTCAATGTACAACTGCACTTTCTCATACTAGAGTCTGAATGCAAAATATGGCCTCATTACCAGATGCTGACTAACAGACCATCACATTTTGGCCAAAATATTCATTGTGTTTTTCCCTCCAATTTCCACGCCGATGAAAAGTACTTTGCATTTGCAAAACTTGGTATTTTTTTAGAGCTTATGCTGAACAGAAGCATCAAGCATCTAAAAATATAGGATGTGCTCTACTTGTGTCTAACATGCCAATCTGGATACATTAACAAGTAATCAAAAATAGTACAACTTTTTGATAGGAATAAATCCGTCATGAAAGAAGTTTAAACTACTCACTGGAAGTAAAACAGTCTTGAAAACCTTTAGTTTCTTTAAAGAGGGTTCGGTTTTAGTCAGATGGAATATATATTAAACTTCCATGTTCTTGTTATAAGAACATTCCAAAAACAAAACCATATGAAAATGAATAAAGACAACACAGTATACACACATCCAAGGGTTTAGGCTTACATAATTTTAAGAATGTTTAATAGCTCTATATTTACTATGCTAAAATTAGAAAAAAAAAATCCATCATAGTTAAACAGTTAACTGCAAGGGCACATCTGAAATGACAAGCCCACAAGCTTAAGATTCTGAACACGCAGATTCCAGAAGCTTTTGGCAAAGCCAAGTACGTGACGTCTTCTTGACTTCTGATGTCACACTATCCTATCTTCTGCCATCTGCCTCTAGCAAATGTCAGTGTATTCCCAGGATGGAAACATGCCTCGTTTCTGAATCATTTCTACAAAGACTCCCCAAACTACAGCCTCTCGTAGTTGAAAGTGACTGCCCTAAATTCAGAGGAAAACACAAAGTCCTGGGTTTCTCTTGGTAATTCAGAATCAAGAATTCCCCATCTAAATGATCAGTGACTAAACTGAATGAGGTGAAAACTTATAAACTCCTATGTTGACAGCCCAGTAAAGGGCCAAACAGTATTTGAGAAATGGGAACTTCAAAACCCAGAATCCACAAGAAAGTCTTAAGGCTTCTGAGGACACTTTAGAAAACAGAACATAAAAATCACCTTCTCATTTGGGGTTTTGCACGAAGAAGTCTTTAAGCATGCAATTCCTGTTTTTTGTTTCTGGTGGATTTATGAGACTCTTAGAGTGCAATGCCCTCATTGCAGTGTTACAACATTCTGTATGATTAATTGATTGCAAATCACCGCACAGGGTGCCAAGATCACTGGTAGGAAGCAGGTCATTAAATAAAATTAAAACTCTGCCAATGTTTTGCTTGTAAATGGTTCTTCCAAAGCCTTACAGCACCATTCCTTAAAAACAGTCTCAATTCATCAGAGAAGCAGAGTCTCCCAAATTTCTAGTGGATGATCCAAATATTCTAGATTTAATACAAGCATTCACTATGTTATGTTTTAGAAAAAGCCATAGTGTAATAAAACTTGTACAAAAAGAGCATGGAAAAGAGTCACCATGAAAAACAATTAAATTTTAAACAGCCTTACTATGAAATTGTTCAGCAAAAGGTTCAGAAACCTATCCTGCATAACTATACCCTTTGGAAGCCCACATTTTTCCTTAGGTATATCTTCAAATCAAGCATTAACATTTCAAATTAAACCGAATTAATATCTTATCCAGAAAGAGAATGGATACTGTGGCCTCTTATCCAAAGAAACTCTACAGTGACTTATTGTGGCAAATTAACATCTCCACAGATCAGAACTAAGGCCCAGGCTTATTCATCATCCGGTCCAAGGTCTGAGCAGAACAACTCTTCCCCCTTAGCTGTGTCTGAAAGTGACCCGCTAAGAATACAGTATATATGTTTCAGTCAGTCTGGGGTAAAGCAAAGGGATCTATTTCTTAAGATTCAATCACACTCTTGCTACAATAAATATATGATGTTTCAGGCAACATTTTAAGGCTGATAAGTAGAAGGCCATCCCAGGCAAATTGGTTCACATTCTAGGAGCATATTTAACTAAACAAATACTGATTGTTTTTGCCTAGGGAGATGCGCTGGACTGTTAAGTAGGATTTAGCAGAAGCAAAAAGAGTTTAAGAAAGTGTTTCATTGATGTTGAGCTGGGCACCCATGCTTGATGTCGTGGGATTCACGCTAATTTATGGTTAAAAAAGAAATACCCCAGTGAACAGATAAGCTGACTAATTGTTATTGATATAACAATTAAATGGTAAATGTGTCATCTTCCTACAATGACAGCACTGGATGCATTTCTAAAGCTCAAGGTACCATAAAGCATTTTATAGGAAGCACATTTTAACTTTTTAAGTTCTCATCTCCTATGTATGCCATATGGGGGCTATATGTACAATGTTCTAATGGAAAAATAACTCATATCAAGAGATGCTCTCCATTAGGGCAAATACCTAATGCATGTGGGGCTTAAAACCTAGATGACAGGTTGATAGGTACAGCAAATTACCATGGCACATGTATACCTATGTAAAACAAACCTGCATGTTCTGCACATGTATCCCAGAACTTAAAGTAAAATTTAAAAAGATGCTCTCTAGAACTGAACAAAAAGTACCTATGCCAAACTGATACATATAGTACTATATACATTGATAAATTTACTCTAATACTAATGAGGTGGAAAAAAAGTTTGTAATTTTTTAAGTCTACTACTAGGAATCCAGGATGATATTAAAGGCAAACAATCTTACAGTTACCCCAACATTTTAAGAATGCTATCTAACATGTACCCATATTACAAAAAGTTTAAAACAAACACTTGATCCAGTTAGCTAGCCAGAGACACTAATCTGTCCTGCCTGTGTTAACCACCATCACACACCCCATTTCTCTGATACCTCAACTTCTTTCAATGCCTTAGTAAAAGAGTCAACTGTGTGGTTTCAGCTCATGGTTGCTTTCATTTCTGCTAATGAGTGTGGACCTGGACTCCTCCATTCATTTCATAAATGTTTATCAAATCTTCATCATATATCAGACACTGCTCGGTGCTGGTGATAGAGCAATTAACAAGAAAGAAATATGCAATGCTCTACCCACATGAAGCTTCCTCTCTAGTGGGACAGATATTACATAAATTATTACACCACATAATTCAAATTATAAGTGCTAACAAGAGATGCTTTCTGGTGATTCTGAACCATGATTTTTATCAGTTTATCCAGAACTAACAAGTTCGAATTGATTCAGGATAACCAAACTCAAAAAGAGATTAAGATGATAAACTAGAACAGAATTTTTAGACTTAAAATGACAAAGAGTTTATACTAGAATATTTCTGTAGGCTGCTTTTGACATGTTCTTTCTAGTAGGAGAGCCCACTCTGGAAACCAAAGTACAATTAGAAGTCTTCCTGGGGATACATTTACATAATGTAACCAACAAGCGTTGGATGGTCTGTAGATAAGGAAGCTTTCCATCCCAAATGGAGGTGATGTTCAGTCATGTTGTCAGAGTATTTGACATTTGGGTGTTTATATCTGTTTCTAAAAATGTGGTTGACTTACATAACTTGTTCCAGTAGAGATAGGAACAAAAGGAAGAAGCAAAATGCTGTGCTATCAGAGCTTCATCCCCAAAACAATTCTGGTGATCCACTGACAAACCCCTCCTCTGAGATCGCTATGGAAAGATAGTTACCCTTTTTATTCTAATGTATTTCCAATCTGAGTAAAAACTTTCCCAATTTACAGCTAATTATTTTATATTTTAAACTATTGGCTCTCTAATAACATTTAGGAAACACTTTCATTTTGTTGGCAGGCGACCCCTGAATCACACAATCAGAATAAATTATTTCCAGAATGTAGGAAGGAAGCTGATGCTCACTGGATCCCCGGGACATGTCAGGCCTTTTTTTAAACAGTTATGTTAACACTTCCTTCCCATTTGTATAGATGGGGAAACTAAGACTTAGGGATCACAAAGCAGTAGGAGCCAGAGTCAGGGTTTGAAGCGAAGTCCTCTTACATGAAGTCCAGTATCCCAGGCCAGCAATCCGGGGAACATGCATCAGGCTGGCTGCTTCAGAATCAACTAAGAAGAATGTTAGATACACAAGTTTGCAGGCTCCAGCCAAGCCCTGATTCAAATCACAATCTCTGAACAGAGGAATCTGTATTATTTTGTTTGCCACAGTAAACTCAGATGCCTAGTCAGCTATGAGAAGCATGATTCCAGCAAAGAATTCCTATCTATGTATCTTACTTCTCATTAGCTACATAGTCAGAGGGTGGCCCTCCCCAACACCATCACAAGATTTGGGGAACTGGAGTTGGGAAGAAGGGTTTCTCCACGTTTTGAGCCTCTGGCCTTAAACTCCATCTAATATATTCAGCTATCTCTTTCTGAATTTATGTTTTCAGAGACTGAACAAAAAGTGAAAGAGAAAAGTTGTCTCTTTACAGAGACAATAACCATCATTTCACAAAATCATTATAAAGAGCAAATGAGATCATGATTTCAAATCTGCTTTTGAATGGCATGAAGTGCCATATAATATTGCACTATTAATTCACCCAAAGGTGAACATTCCAAAAAGGAGGAGTGTAATTGTCACTCTTCAACTTAAGTGGAGGCAAAGAAAGTTTGGAAACCAGCCTCTGGGGTAGGCAAACTACAGTCACCTGTTTTTATAAAGTTCACTGGAACACAGCTAAACTCATTATTTACATATTGTCTATGGCTGCTTTGCAAGCTACAATAACAGAGTTGACTAATTGTAACAAAGATCTGATGGCTTGCAAAAACTAAAATATTTACTATAGGACCCTTTAAGGAAAAGTTTGCCACCCCCTAAGATAGATGGTCATATTCTTCTTAGGCAAACATAAATCAATGGTACTCAGCTGAACATTCCACATTTTAAGCAAACCTTAAAAACAAAATCTGCATGGCTGGATGTGGAGAAGACAGTCCCCAGATTCGGATACATGGAGAGTGATGCTTCCTTTCCTTTGCTGAAGCCGGATTATTACCTCATCAGTCACTGTGACTGATGGCAGCAAGCCTCATCCTTCAGTTATGTTTGGTAGATAAATTTCCCCTCCAAACGCAAGCCTTAGTCTCTTTGAGAGTAAAGTCACATCATACTAGAGAGGTCAAACATGTAGCCGATAGATCACGTGTGTGTGTATATCCGTGCATGTATTATTTTTTCATTTTTAAAGCTAATGGATGGCCAGGGCCAGGCCTAACCTCTGAGGCTCTTTGGAGCATTCATACCATGTGGACTCCCACACTTCAGCAGCTTGTCCAAACTAAACTGGAACCCGGGGTGGAGATGAACAGGCAGCCGCATGGCTGGCTGGCTGCCTCTGAATCCACCCACCTGCTGGTTTTGCTCTCCTGCTGTGTCTTAGGCTCTGTGTGCTGAGGCGGGATGGCCCTGGCCCAGTTGGCTCACATAGCCAACCTGCCCCCAGAGAAATATGCAATCAGGAAGTTGGCAGTAAGCACTCCTGGCTCACCAGGCTCTACAAGTGAATGTCATGTTTCCTTTTCCTGGTATAAAATCTGCAAAAGGCTAAAGTCAATCATCTCCACTTGTCGACGAGAAAGATGAAAATTAAGCCCTTGAGCCCAAAACTTTATATTTTTGTCATGATATAGATTACCAAGAGCAAGCAATATTATAGTTTCCTTTAAAACATCACCTAACGTGATAATGACGATTCTAGAAGAAAGAGTTGCCAGATGATTCCCTCAGTTTGATTTCCTCAAACTCCTATATATCTCTGGATAATAATTTGATGTTGTAATTAACGTCCTCAACCCTTCAGCTTTGTTTTCATTTAAGCAATCCAAAATAAAGGCACATAATGTCCCTCCCAATCAGAGAGTACTCACAATTCCCAAAGCCCCTTAGTTAAGGCCTAGGCTTGGAAATACAACTATAAGTAGGAAATGAACCTATAGACTCAATATTTTCTGCTCTAGTTTCACTAAGTAGGAAGTGGATTCAATATTTCCTGCCTTAATTTCTATGTGTTGAACTAGGCTTGATAACACACATCAATATCTATCAATATACAGATATAAATATTCATCACAATTTTACTATTATGTAATTTTTTTTTTTTTTTACAAAGTTCAATTCACTTCCCTTACCAAGTCAAAAAACTAACAATGTTATAGTTCAACTTTGGGGTGTGTGTGTGTGTGTATATGTGTGTGTGTATATATATATATATATATTTTTTTTTAAATTAAGGCTTTCATGATACCTAAAACTATGGTAAGGAGAAAAATCATCATTTTGTCCCCTGTTAAGAACTGAACTGTGTCCCCCCAAAATTCACATGTTGAGGTCCTACCCGCCCCCCCCAGTAGCTCAGAATGTATTTGGAGATAGAGCTTTAAAGAATAAAGTTAACTGAGGTCATTATGGTGGGCTCTAATCCAATATCACTGATATCCTTATAAAGAGAGATTGGAGCACAGACAGGCACAGGAGGAAGACCAGGTGAAGACACAGGAAGAAGATGGCCATCCATCTGCAAGCCAAGGATGGAGACCTCAGAAGAAACCAATGTTGCCAACACCTTGATCTCTAATTCTAGCCTCCAGAAATGAAGAAATAAATTTCTGTTGTCTAAGCTCCCTAGCTTGTGGTACTTCGTTATGGCAGCCATGGTCAACAAATACATTCCCTCTCTTCAAATACACTCACAACATAGAAGTTTATGGTGTCTAATACCAGTTTCAATTTCTGGGAAAATTGCCTTAAGTTCTTTGGGCAAAGCTTCTTTCCACATAGATTACACAAGTAAGGCATCAATTTCTGAATTATGAAATATTTTAAAGCATGAGAAATTATCATCCTCTCACTTCTTAAGACTGTTATTTAAATACTAAGTATGGCATGGGTTTGCATTTGGAAATTTTCTATTTTCTTACCTTACATAAAAAACTTGTCATTGAAAGTTTAACACAGCTGTCTTTAAAAAAAATATGATCAAGATGAGGTATTCTAAATACAATGCTTTGAATTTTGAAAGTAGTTTTCTTGGCAGCAAATTCTAATATGTAGTAAAAGGAAAGAGAACTCAAACTTAATAAAGTTACTTTTTTTCCCAGTATTGATATCATTAACATAAAATTTGGCTTGACTTAAATTTTATCAAATGCATAACAAAATCATAATGATTTAACTGAATTGAAGAGAACTTCTAGGAAACCTGCAAATATTGAGGTATACAGAAAAATATAACTGAAAAGGGAGATTAAGATTTCAGATTTTTATACCATAAAATGTTGCCTCTGTTAATGAAAAAGGCAAATAACATATATATAGTTCAATATATAGTTCTAAAATGTTAAAGCTAGGGGACAAAAAGTCACAAGAATAAAATGTTGGGCTTTTTTGTTTTTTGCCTTTCAGAGTAATGCTGTTGAGCATCTCATAGGGCCGATTACATAGCAATTGTCCCACAGAGACTATTGTTTAAGGAAATTCAAATATTCTGTAGTCTTGGCTGGTGTCCCACAGAGGAGTACAGAAAAAGTTCTTAAACCAACCGTCTCTTCCACTACAAATAAAGTATCAATTTGGATTTAATGTTTGAACATCCAAGAATTTTGTTCATGAAATAACTTCCAAAACTGGAAAGTAAAGTTCTTTAAAGTGCCATCTTAAAAAATATTTACAGATAACATGGGGTATTAGGCAACATTAGAGAAACAAAATATTTTTAAGAAAATGTCCCGTATGGGAAAAAAGTAAAGCTAAAGAGTATTTATGATACTGAAGATGTTCAGGCCCCATGCAAGAGTTGGCCACAGCAATCCAAAACATTTAGAAATATTTTCCAAATGTTGCTATTAAAGAGGGAAGGAGGGGAGGGAAAAAAAAACAATAAAAACAAAAACCTGGTCCTTAATCATGAACATCCCACTAGGCATTACAAAAGGATTAGATTAGTTCTATATCTAAACCAACTTCCTTAAAAAGTACAACTCATGGCTGGGCGCGGTGGCTCATGCCTGTAATCCCAGCACTTTGGGAGGCTGAAACAGTCTGATCACTTGAGTCCTGGAGTTCAAGACCAGCCTGGGCAATATGGGGAAACCCCATCTCTATAAAAAAGCCAAAAATTAGCTGGGCATAGTGCGAGTCAGTAGTCCTAGCTACTCAGGAGGCTGAAGTGGGAGGAACCACTTGAGCCCAGGAGGTGGAAGTTGCAGTGAGCCAAAATCACGCCACTGCACTCCAACCTGGGCAACAGAGTGAGATTCTCAAGCTCAAAAAAAAAAAAGTAAAATTCGAAACAGCTTTCTAGAAATTAGTAATTTAGGCCAGGCGTGGTGGCTCAAGCCTATAATCCCAGCACTTTGGGAGGCCAAGGCAGGTGGATTGCTTGACGTCAGGAGTTCAAGACCAGCCTGGATAACCTGGCAAAACTCCATCTCTACTGAAAATACAAAAATTAGCCAGGTGTGATGGTGGGCACCTGTAATCCCAGCTACTCAGGAGGCTGAGGCAGGAGAATCACCTGAACTCGGGAGGTGGAGGTTGCAGTGAGCCAAGATGTTACCACTGCACTCCAGCCTGGGCGATAGAGAGAGAGGCTCCTTCTCAAAAAAAAAAAAAAAAAGTAATTAAGAACGTAGAGTGTAATGATTGACAGCATGGGCTGTAAAGCCAATCTTCCCAGGTTCAATTCCTGGCTCTGCCAT
The DNA here is from genome assembly GCF_000951035.1 of Colobus angolensis palliatus. NCBI lineage: Eukaryota > Metazoa > Chordata > Mammalia > Primates > Cercopithecidae > Colobus > Colobus angolensis. The sequence goes on from NW_012118376.1 coordinate 6,069,112, forward strand.
TTACTAGGTGTGTGACCTGGACAAGTTACTTAACCTTTCTGTATCCCAGCTGCCCCTCTCAAAGGACAGAACCATCTCAGTGGGTTGTTGGGAGTATTAAATGAGTTTCTCCATGTAAAACCTTAGCACGGTGCCTGAAATTTGATGTGTCATACAAATACTCGTGGCAGGGGTGGGGGTAGAGCAATTCAGAAACCAATCACAATTAGAACACAAAAATGTCTGCTGAGGCTGTACTGAACAAACCAACAGAAATTCCTATCTAGGAGGTATCTAAACACACTGGAGAATTGTATTTACATACAATTTTCCCATCAGCTTTACTGTTGCAGAAATTCACATTTTCACTGATCTGAGCTGATCCTCTACCCACAGTACCAGACTAGGCAAAACAGCAAACCATTCTTTAAGGTGTTACCTGAAACAGCTGACCTTAAGGTCTAACAATGAAAGAGTGACTGAAGCCTGAATGAAATCATGGTTAAGTGCACATTTAGCAAAAATACCAGCCCACAACATTATAGGCAAATTATGTTAGCCAGATTGTAGTGAACTATGGAGGTCCTCAGTAGTGGTCACTCATGGCCACTCACCCAGATTCAGTAGCAAAACACGGAAGAGGGGACAACAACACTGTGTGGTCCTTGGTTCTGCCACATCAACTGTCACCAACCAGCACACCCTGGAGCCTGCTTCTTCCCGTCCAGCCCCCCGCCAGTCACTGTCTCCCAAGGTCATGTGTGGCAAGCACCCATGGAGCCCAGCTAAGGCCATCACCAGTGGCTGATGTTGTGTCACCGTCAATGATAAAAGCTGCGAAAGCTCTGCAGTGGTTTGAATAATTTTATCTAGCCTTGACCACTCTTTTAAGTATATATATCCAATTTTCATTCCACTTTATTATCACCTCCTATTCTCTGACTTTCTTTTCTCTCCTCTAGAAATTTCTTATCATGAAGTAAACAAACATAAAGAAGGTTTTTTGACTAGTTGCAAAACTCCAGTGGTGAACAGTACACACAGCATTTCTGATGTAATCCCTGCTTATATAAACCAGGATGTTCCTGAGAGATTTAAGCCAAAGTTGATTTTCCCCTCTCCTGTCAATGTCCTGAGCGTCCTTGGCCTACTCTGGACATACAATTTCTTAAGCATAAGTACATTTCTCAGCATTTCTTTTGGCTCTAATTCCTTACATGTGTATGCTGCCAAATGCTTTAAAAAGTTTTTACTTTGAAGCACAAGTCAATAGAAAAAGATGGGAGATACACAAAAAGTAAAAGAGACATGCTTCTTTTAAACAAAAGCTGAATGTGGTTTAACTCAAACTGAGTTTCGGAATTATAACAAAGCCAGTATGTAAAACCATGCTGACAAAAACACAGGAAGCACTGTAAATAGCAGGTTAATGGATCAACACAGCAAAGCAACATGTGCTTAGAAAAAGCATTCTGCAATGTGCTCTCTATTGTAGTAAAGTTGCAAGATAATATATTAAAGAAGTTACATTTTCTAAATTTTGCTTGACCTTTTATTTAGTCTGAACTATTCCATCATATTTTTTCTTTATCTAAAGAATATTTGAAACAATACTTTAAAAAACTATTTCATTCTCTCCTATATGCTGACGAGAAGTAAGAATGTTACCACAGTGACTTAAGTAATGTAAAGAATTAGCCACCATTAAGAATCAACATCTTTTGGATCAGTAATAAATCAACTTATAAGCAGTGTCAGAATTATTACTCTTGAATTGGGAGAAGCCAAATACCTTCTTTTTTGTTGCTGAAAAATTATCCTCCAACTGACAATCTAAGAATATATATTAAGTATAGAAACAAATCTGTATCCAGTTCTGAAGCCTTCTGTACTACTGCTTGTTTTATGTTTCTGAAACATTTTGCTGTGGGTGATTTATTTCACATCCATGTGGCCAGCCATTTGTTTATTCTATTGCATACCATCTGTTTTTCAGTAGAGAGGTTTCAAGTTCTTCTCATTCCCTACCTCATGTCCCACAAAAAACAATTTATAATAGACATAGATTTAAATCATTCGGATTCATGTAGAGCTGGTAACACGAGCTGCCTTTCATTTATACTTGGCAAATGCTTTAATGGGATTAGCAAATTGTGTTATTATGGGGTACTTATGGAGAGACAAACCTTTTTTTTTTTTTTTTTTTTTTTTACAATGACAAATGATGTTAACAGTTTCATTTTGGGTGTTTAATAGCAGTACAGAAGATTTCACTAATGTTACAGGAAATTGCCCTAATAAAGTCCCACTACCAACCCTGTTGCTATCTTTTATTTCTGAGTGTCAACATAGGTGTTTCAGGATGTAGTGGGATTCACAATAGTGGGGAGTAAATACCAAGTTGCTTTACTTTTAAGAGGACATTATCATTTTAACCCACATATCTAAAAATCCGGTCTGGTTCTTACATGTTGTGAGCATTCGCTAAGCCCTATGACCATAGTCTCACTTGTCTAGGTAACTTACAAGCAAAGGCCGTCCCCAGACTTCCCCAAAGAAAAGTGAATGCCGCAAACTCCAGCTCATCAGTACCAATTTATTCCCATGCTAGGGAGGACTTTGATGCACTCTACACAAGAGCCAACCGTTCAGAGGGTCTTGTTCAAACTACACAGATGACGTTTAAAGTGTTAATTACCATTTTTACAAGAATCCTTGCTGCTTTCGTGGAAAGGAATTATCTGATGGCTGGACCCAGCGGCTGTCCACAGTTCGTGACTGACATTCAAAGGCTGAGAAGGGTCCATCTTGAGGTCTACTTGATTTTCACTAGTCCTTACCAAGTCAGAAGGAGACTGAGTTGTGGGGTAAGTGGCATCCTGATATATAACTGATGGATTCGGTTTGTTGAAAGTGTTAAATGACATTTGTACTAAAGCTTCATTGATGAAGAATGAGTTTTCGTGACACAAACTCTCAGATCGATTAAGTTCCATTACCTATGTAAAGAAACAGAGGAAAAGTACAATAATTTTTCTAACTTATACAAGTTTCATAAAGTATTTATTCCTGAGAGAATCTTAGGAATCAAGATTTCAGTAAAAGTAAAGTAAAGATTATCACTTCTTTTCTCCCCCCACCCCACCCTCTTTTAATGAGCTAGTACCAAAAACTTCAATTTGCTATGCATGGCATATCTTTAACAAAAATAAATCAATAAATAAAAAAGAGTGGCATTCTATGACATTAAAGTGTTTCCACTTCATTTTAATCAGAGAAAGCAGCATTTTTTACTTTTGCTAAATAAAAAAGTTGAAAACATATCCATATATACATGAGGAGTTAGCAATAAACATAATTTAGCCAACTTAAAAGGAAAAACAGATTGCAACAGAGATCTTGTAAAAAACATACATGCTCATATGAGCATGTATGTTTTTTTATTGATAGTGCATAGTACAACTTCATGCACTATCAATAAAAAAACATACATGCTCATAACACAGGAAAATAAACTTCTGGGACCAATGGGATTGTCAAGCATGGTTAGAAAAGATGCAAATAAATAACTCTTACTAGTGAACTGGATTTTGAATTTACTATATCAAATTTACAAAGAGAGAATAAGCTTGGCATAACAGAATAGTATTATACTTGCTAAATTCAGTGCCTATAGTATTTATTAATAGTTAATTGATCTTCTAAAAGCTACTTCTACATAGAACTCTTAAGACAGATCATATAAAGACAGTCCTTCAAATACTGGAAAAGAGCAAGCTCACGGTGAGTGTGACTCCAGGACAAACCCACCCCGGCCTTTCTAGGACAACTCGATTCTATGTTTGTTCCTTAGGTAAGGGCATCTCAGGCAGAGTGCAGTGATCCCATAGGACCTGGGCCCTTACACTGTCCATTTTTTTTTTTTTTTTTTGAAACGGAGTTTCACTCTTGTCACCCAGGCTGGAGTGCAATGGCACAATCTCGGCTCAATGCAACCTCCACCTCATGGGTTCAAGCGATTTTTCTGCCTCAGCCTCCTGTGTAGCTGGGATTACAGGCACCCGCCACCAAGCCCAGCTAATTTTTGTATTTTTAGTAGACACGAGTTTTCACCATGTTGGCCAGGCTGGTTTTGAACTCCCAATCTCAGGTGATCTGCCCGCCTCGGCCTCCCAAAGTGCTGGAATTACAGGCGTGAGCCACCGCGCCCCGCCCACAACATCCATATTTTAAGTCAACATGGATATGTATTATCTCTGAAAGCTTCCAGCTTTGGCTACCTACAAATTGAGAAATCCTCATGAGGTCTTACACAAAACCCAAAATGACAGATGTTTGGTTAGTGTCCTAGGAACCCCCAGGCCCAGCCCTGTCTTCGAGAGGCTGCCTCACAGCACCCCAGAAGGTCCATACCTCGGGGCCACCTGGAAGGAACACCGCGGGCAGGCTTCTCTGCCGGCCGTGCTTCCAGTGGCCCAGCAGGCTCTGCTGGGCCTGCATCCTCTCCCGCTCCCTCTCCACCAGGCGCTGGCCCTCCCTCAGCCGCTCCAGGCTGTGCTGATACTCCTGGAGCTGGAGGTCCAGCTCGCCCCGGCTCCGCAGCAGCAGCTCCTCCTGCGACTGGCACTCCCGCTCCCGCTCCTGCAGCCAGCTCTCCTTGGCCGCCTGAGCCCGCTGCTGCTGGTCACACCTGCGGAGCCAGCGCCGCCGCTCCTGCTGGAGCTGGTGCTGGAGCTGGTGCACGTTGGCCAGCTCCTCATGCTGCCTGTCCGCGTCGCGGGACTTCTGGTCCTGCAAAGGGCCGCCTCGGAGGACAGAGTGGCCGAGAGACAGGCCCTCCTGCTGCTGGAGAACCAGCCTGTGGATCTCAATGTGGCTGTCCTGAATGGTCAAGGCGGCCTGTCAGAGCAGACAGAGGAAAAATAATTAAACAAAGGCTTCCATTGTTATTGTTTACGCTTTCCGTTGGAACTACCTGGAAACACAAAACGCAGGCCTGAACTCATTTCTCTTAATATTTCTGGCCTTTTCCTAAGTTTCCTCCAAAGGCAAGATTTGTGTGGCATTCCGCAGAGGCTTGTCTACATATGTCCTAGGGGTATGACCTGTGAATTCATAGAGAAAAGAAAGAAAGCCCAAAAGCAGTATCATCCTCTCCTATGTAGTTTGGTGCTGGTTGTTGGGTGATAGTTAAGCGAGTCTCCCCAGTACGAACTCGGCATGTAAATTCACAAGGCTGTGCATTCCTGTTCTACATCTCACTCTCTTGCTGAGGTCTCCCTAGTCAATCGTTCATGAGAACTTAAGAATCCACATAAACCTAGTAGTATCCTTTCTTTGAGTCCCAAACCAGAAATTACTTGAGCTACATTGCATTATGAAGACATAAAAATAAAAATCAACTATTTGGAGACTTTTGGTAAATAATCTTTTTATAACATAATGCCTGAGAATAGCAGTTAATACCATTTTTAAGAGACACGTAAGTGGCTAAAGCTAGTCTCATTACTGTTACATCTTTGTATTATAGCAGGAAGGTCATGCACACAAAAACTAAGCTGAAATGTATTTGTTTAATAGATCGCCAACAGGAGGCTGAAATGATTAAGGGAAAATAGATACTCTAAAGCCCAGAGGACATTACCAACCAGATTAAAAAAACATTTTGAGTTACGGTATCTGCCTATGAAAAGTTTGGCAACATCACAGGAAATAATTACCGAGATCTGGAAGGATTCCACAAAACCAAAAAGATCTCTGTGAATGCCCTTGGAAGCTTTTAATTTTAAAAGTTCCCATTTAGAGTGCAAAGCAGTACAGAAGGGACAAATTGAAAATGGACACATACTGGGTATGTGTGTATGTTTTGACTCTATATGAGAAATCATTACTCTCCTAGGGATAAATTCACATTTTTCCTTCCTAAGAATTTTTTAAACTGTCCACATAACAGATGTTGGGAAGATGGGGATTTGACCATAAGCTCTTTGTCAGCTCAGCAGTTTCCTATACTTTTGAAAGTTAAAGAACTAAGGTATATTTTAAATTCATACTTGTCTTGGAATATGACTCAAAAATGTATTCACTGGGGCCTTTTGAAAGAAAATTCATATTTTTAAATTTGGAAATTAATCTTTAAAATTTCAGACACATGAATAGTTAGTGGCTTTTGGGAGTTGTTATAAATAAATCAATGATTATCATTCAGAATAGGTATTAATTACTATGATCTTTAAATATGAAATAATTAGCACGCAATAAACCACTCAGGACTCTGTTGATCTGGCTAAATAAAATTGTAGACTGTACATCACCACTTAATTCTAATAAATCCTAAGGGACAGTATGGTAAGACAAAAATCCAATACTTTCTATGTCAAAACTACCACAATAACGCTCACGTAAGGGTTACAGTTACAGTAATTAAGTGCTGCTGTGAGGTATTCTTCATGTCTATCTAACATTTGGGATAAAGCCATTCTTTTCCCTTGCATAGAGGTGGAATCTGAAGATTGGATATTCATCTAAATTTAAATATTCATTTAAAGCTAAATGAATAATCTTCACACTTAAAGTTTACATTTATATTTAGGACAGAGAACAGCACTTGCTTTTCAAGTTTAGGCAAATTCCCAATTCACTCGCTTAACTTTACTTTGCTAGAATATCTGTGTCTTTTCCTTTTTGCCCTGTCTATGCCTCATTTCTAACTCTATTTTCCTAATATAGGGATCAAATTTCATTCCACCTAATTCAAAATTGTTTATGTAAAAACTTCAGTCACATATAAGACATTCAGCTTCAAAAAAGATGACTGTGCCATGAACAGAAATCTTTCAAAGCCCATGGCCTTGGACCAGCTCAGAAGCTCTGATTAGGTTAAGAGAATTCACTGTAGACTTTGATATTTCTCATGTCGCTTTAACCTAATGTGTTGCAAAAATTAGGTCATTCAGGTGATCAAGCTTTTCTGGACCTTGAATCTACACAGAGCTGCATTCAGGGTTGAAAAGAAGACACAGGACCTTGTGAGTGTTTTCGTCAGGCAACACCAGCCAGAATGCTCAATGTTTTCATCCCCCAAGTTAATGGCTGCTGCTCAAACTGTATCCCTTCTCAGCTGACATTTAAAATAAAGATTATTTGTCTTACATGATACATTGATTTCTAAGAACATCAACCCCAGAACTGCACATCTAGCCCAAGACACTAAAAGCATTATCACTAAATCTTGAACAAGACAAAGAGCTTGCTATTACCACTATTATTTAACACATTTTCAAAAGTCCTAGCCTAAGCAGTAAGCCAAGAAAATGGAATTCATGTAATTATTGACAAATAGCCATAATATCATTATTTTCTAATTTTTATTTTCTACCTGGAATACTTCAAAAAATCAATGGAAAAACTATTAAAATGAAAAATAAAGTTCAATGAGTTGGCCAGTTACAATACAAGTACCCCAAAATCGATACCTTTATTTATATTAGCAACAACCACTGGGGACACAAAATGAAAAAAAAAATGTATTCATAATAGCAGTAAAGAGAAATATGAATAAACTTAGTGAAAAAATGTATATATACACACATATCATACTATATGAAGACAATTACAAAGCTCTCCAGCAAATCATAGAATAAGAGATGACTGACCAATGTTCTTATATGAGTAAGTGATTAAGGTAAAGGTGTTGATTCTCTCCAATTTAATTCAAAAATATAATGAAATTTTAATTTAATGGTGTTGGTAAGAGATAAGAAACTTGTCTAAGAGCTCTTGTGGGGCTGGGCGCAGTGACTCAGGCCTGTAATCCCAGAACTTTGGGAGGCCAAGGCAGGTAGATCACTTTGAGCCCAGGAGTTGGAGACCAGCCTGGGCAACATGGTGAAAAACTCGCCAGGTTTGGCGGCACACGCCTATAGTCTCAGCTCCTTGGGAGGCTGAGGTGGGAGGATGGCTTCAGCCCGGGGGACAGAGGTTGCAGTGAGTTGAGATCGTGCCACTGCACTCCAGCCTGGGTAACAGAGCCAGATCCTGTCTCAAAAAACTAAATAAATAAAAAATAAGAGCACTTGTGGAAGAATATATAAATACGCATAGAAAAATAAATAAGAGTAGCACTGTCATATATTCAAATGCAATCCAAGGCTTTAACAATTCAGATGTTGGTCCTAGAGCAAGAATAAAAGGTCATAAGAGAAAGAAGTCTTGATGGAGTCAAAGTCTAAATAATTAAACATGGAATGCAGCATGCCTTTATATTTTCTGCTGAGAACTTAGGCTTCATTTTATTTTCTTTTAAATTCAACAAGATATGAAGCATGAATGAATAAACCAGTGAGGGAAAAATGTTTTGTCCCAGTAGTAGTCAAAGAAGTACAAATAAAATAATCAGATACCCTAATCCATCTTCAAATGGAAGAGAAAAAAAGAGAATGTTGGTTGATGTGATTATTTTAGCAAAGTCTATTGAAAACCTAAACAAAATGATTCTTCTTATTTATCTTAAGGAAACAGTCAGATGTATTCAAAGAGATGAGTATACAAGGATGTCCTCTACAGTGTTGTTAATAATACAAAAGTATAAACAATAAGGGATTGAATAAACCCCACAGACTTGAATTTAACATATAATCATTAAAAAGTATGCTATAGAACAATAGTTGATGACAGAAAGTTACATATTACAGAAGAGTGCATAGTAAATAATTCTAAAATCTGGAGCCTTATACATCAACATGATCATTTTAATTCTCTTTGTTGAATTAGAAATCATTTTCTTTCATTTACTTGTATTCTCAAATTTTTCTACAAATTTTTCAACAATCCAAACATTGCATGTATATCCTTTCAAGATATATTTTAATGAGTAAATTAAGCCATCGGACACACTGAGCCTCTTTCTTGTGCATGGTCTAAGCTAGTGGTCTCCAACCTTTTTGGCAGCAGGGATCCATTTTGTGGAAGACAGATTTTTTTTAATGGATGGGGTGGGGTGTGGTGAGAATGGTTTCAGGATGAAACTGTACCACCTCAGATCATCAGGCATTAGATTCTTATAAGGAGTGGGCAACCTAGATGCCTAGATTGCATGCACAGTTCACAATAGGGTTCACGCTCCTATGAGAATCTAATGCCACCACTGATCTCACAGGAGGCGGAGCTCAGGTGGTATGGCTCACTTGCCCCTGGCTCACCTCCTGCTGTGCACCCTAGATGGGTACCACTCTGCACCTAGGGGTTTGGAGACCCCAGCCTAAGGGATCATCCAACCATTTAATCCTAAATGCAAGTATGATTTTTTTTTAAATGTCTGCTTTTCCTTGAAAGACAGTAAGCCATTTGAGAGCAGGCTGTGTGGCTCATTTGCCTTTGGGTGCTCAGCCCTCAGCATACTCAGCACAGAGACGGGCACTGCGTGTTCATCCCCTCAACATTAATAAATTTATAAGTGTTGAGTGGATGAACAAACAAAAGAGTAAAGCAACATATGAATTACTTAACTACTCTAAAGGCTGATGGCCACATGGAGAAGTCAAAGTTGTTTAGGTGTGAATTTAGGTTTTCATCAGAAAATGTGAAGTCATGCTACACTCACCTAAGAGTTTCATTGTAAATGTCAAGCCAGATCATATTCATCAATATTTTTTAAAGATATGAACTGTTTTATGATTTCAGAGAAGAATGGTATAAAATGTAGTCATGGTGTTGCCTCTGATTACAAAACCATGTGAGTCCAACACATTATACTTAGAAGGTTGCCATTCTTTTAAGATCATTCCCTACCTCTCACTTGTTCTCATTTTTAAAGTCTGGGAATCATCAAAGAAAATTGCATTAAGAGAAACATTCACAAGGTCAAAGATTAGAGGAGGGTAGTTACCTGAAGGCTATATAAGAGACGGGTTAAATTCTGTATGGCTTGTATAATCTGAAAAACAAAATTATAAGTGTCAAATTCTTGAAAAAGCTTTTGTTCTCCACAAATAAAGGCTGGTGATACATTTAAGGTATGTGCAGCTCACCTCTGACTGTGAAGAACCTGGAAAATTTCTACATTCCACCTAAAATACATAAAAAACAAGAAAATGAATAACCATTCTACTTTTGAAAAGCTGCCCTGTAGTGTCCCAAAATGTATGACTTGGGTAAATCACTTTGCTGTCTCTAAACTTGATTATCTCATCTATACTGACTCAGTTTCCTCCCAGAAATAAAAGCCTATAGAATTAAACAAACACTTGACAACAAGAGCATCCTTCACGCAAAGTTGATGTTCGAGATACACGGCAATTTTCACCCAATCACCCCTTAAAACAACAAGGGATGATAGTAAGGACACCCTGAAAACTCAAGTGACAACATTTACCTTGTGCAAACCACAATGTGATTTGAGTTCTCTGTGCTCAGACTGTGGTTATCTTTTGGGTCAGGCTGACCTTTTATATTCTAGAGGCCAGATTGGAAGTTATATCATATCTGGCCTCAACTCCTTTTCTCAATGTTTGAGATTCACGATATCAAAATATGCAGCAGTTGGGAAAAAATAAACCAGACTCAGACCCTGGCCACAGGGGCACGCTTAGCTGGGCTGCTCTAGATCCCACCACAGTCAGAGATCACCGGACCAGTGACTGCCTTAGTAGAAGCACTAGCAGCAGAGGCCATGAATCAGCCACGGGAGACCATCTGTTCTTTAGGGACAGGGTCTAAGCCTCATTCATTGTCTCTTCGACAGCACACATTGAGGGCACATGTGGATAGTGATGGCACTTGTTTATTCATTTATTGTCTGCCTTCTTTCCCTAGGATGCAGATCAGTGAGTAGCAAGACTTTATCCGTGTGCTCCATATTATAAGAATGATGCCTGACGTAGCATGGACACTCAACAAGTGAATGATTCTAAGCTGAACTCGATGGCATGCCAATCAATCAATAAATATCGATCACCCACTATAAACTTCACACCTAATGCTATGGGAGACCATCGGATACCCTGTCCTCAAGGGCCTACAGTCTCCTGTACGCTGCTTGCTTTCATCTGGGCACATCTAATTTTAAGCCATAAAAAGCAGCCAGCCATGTGGTCAAGTCCTCAGGTAATTTTGAACTTGTTAAATTCAATTAGTTTAGGCTGGTGATGCTAGGATGAGTTAGCCAGACCTCTGCTTCCCCTAGACTGCCAATTAAAGATTTCACTCGTAAGCAGCACCTCTGATAGGGAAAGGACAGAGGCTGAAAAAGGAGATGAAGCTTAAAGACATTAGATATGTGCCCAATCCTGGGGGAGAGAACAGACTCTAAGAACCCCCGCCCTAGAGGGATTGTTGGCGTTCTTGCAGCTCTTCTGGCTCTGTCTTGGCCCATCCACACTCCACTGCTTCTGTAGTAAGACCATATGGCACAGAGTTTTTATAGTCTATAAAAACTAGAACCATAGAAATGAGCTGGACTGTGCTACCTGTGGTTACTTATGCCCAAAAGCCACTAGGTTTGACATAAGACAGGAAATTTCGCGTTTTTAATGGAGTTGTTCCGCCACCTTGTGGTGAATGTTTAAAACTGCAGTTGGTGATTTATCCATTATTTCTGCATTTGAGTTAGATTTCATTTTTTAAAATTATTTCAGAAATTTGTTCTCACTTTACCTAAATGACAAAATATTCATTATACACCTTTTAAAAGTTTGGATCCTGCCCTTTACCTGGGTTTATTAATTTATTAATTTTTCAAAATGCCTTATTAAGAGAAAAAAATTGCAGATAGCTTAATCCAAAGAAGACCCTGGCCACTTAACCTCAATTGTCTACCTGGAGCTGAGCTGGAGTGAGAGAGGGAGACTCCAGGGGTAGCAGCCACCCAACTTTGAATTCAAAATTAAACTATTACTAATTCACTCTCTCTTTTCTATTAACACAGCTGGACACCACAAATTTCACACTGAAAAGTGAAGTCTTCACCGAAAAGGATGAAAAGCAGGAACATTTTAAGAAGCAATACGTTAGAAAGCTTACAATCAGAAGGAGTAGAGTCAAATATTGCATTCCTATGCTCATTTTGGCCTGTGAAGTGTAAAAAAGAACACTCAGTCACAGCTGTCTTTTCTCTGGATTTTCAAAGTCCTGGACTTGATTTCTCAGTCCTATGTAATATACACAAAAAGTATATAATATGCAAAATATGTTGTATATATAAGAGAAGATCTGACATTTGCCATTTTTTCACATTGACACATATTGGCACCTAGTAATGTACCTAATTCAATTTTAGAGAAAGCTAAACTCTGGAGCCCCAACAAGTTGGAAGAGGCCAACTTGCCACCTCCCAGAATCATATTTTATTCCTTCCCTATTTCTGACATCTCACTTTTAGTGGACACTTTTAGTGGAAGTTTTATGTATTTAATTCTTCAAGAGCGAGTTAACACCTATGTATATAGCAGTAAGTCAAAAAAGAAGCATTTAGAATCGCTGTGCCCCAAGCAAAAATTGGTGAAATTAATTAAAAATTGATCACAAAAAAAAGTAGGTGAAATGTGGGTGGTGACAGGAAATCAACTCTGCAAGGAGAGGAGGGTCAAGGAAGGTGAAAGAAGCAAGAATATTCCAAAGGAAAAGGTGTTTCAATTACTTTGGCGCCATCTGGTTGCAAAAGGGCCCCCGGGTGCCAGAGCTGCCAGACATAGTGGGTGAGAAGCAAAGGTTTGCAGGGCAGAAAGACCAGAAGTCAGAGAGCACAGACACACATATACACAGGAGAGTTTTTAATCTTTTTAATAACTTTTCAATCATTGCTTTGTTTACACCTACATGACACAGGAAGTGCAAGCACATTTGAAGAAATAAGTTAGAAAGTTTAAATATGAATATTTAAATCAATTGAGAACAATTCAGAAAAGCACCTTGGTCCCACTCACTGCCGTGACAGACCAGAACCTGAGGCTATTTTATTATACACAGTAACCGCTGCCGTTTACTAACAAATCAGTTCACAATACCTTCTCCCCTGCATCAGAGACGGCCAAGTCGGTTACCACACCCTGGATCCCGGGATCCACATCCGAACAGCCTCTTTCTTCTCTCCCTCCTGTGACTAATGCTGGAAGCACGCCATCAAGACAGAAACAAAAAGGACAGCGTCAAACATCAGCCAGCCGATTGGGTTCTCCTGTACACGGCCAACACATATTTCAAAATAAGAAACATCACAAAATACTACGTATTGAGTATTCTTAGACGAGGTGCTTGGATGAGCGCAGAGCAATGCACGTGGTCCCTGCCCGCATGGGGCTTACAGGCTAACAGACAGCAACTGACAAATGGTACAACGTATCACCATCTTTGTAGTTTTCTTTCTTGCGCTGAAGTGTTCGTGTGTTGTTTGTGGTACAGAGGGTAGACTCTACATCTCACTCTCACTTAATAGGAAAAAGCCTCCTGGGAAGGGTGAAATTTAAAACAGGTGCTGTAGAACAAAAGCAAGGTCTCTTGGCAGACCCAAGTCTGTAAAAAGTCTCCCTTGTGGCCAGTGCAAGAGCAGCAGATGATAAACAAGGGTTAGGAGGAAGGAGGAGTCCGAAGGAGGAGGGAGACGTCTTTCTAGGAAGGCGGAGATGGCTAATACTTCACAGTCTCACAGTCATACAAACCAAGAACCTGTCCCTATCTCTGAATAACTTATTTTTTAACAATTTATAAACGTGTTGTTTTTCTCACATTTCTTATTTATGCTTTAAATTTACAAATACTATGTATTTAACCTATGAAAACACAGAAATTAGTCCCGAAATATTTTTAAATACCAAATACAGATTTCCCTTCACCCATTAAATCTCTGTTGGCAGGATTTTATTTATTTCTTTACCCATGTGAACTCAGTTAAAACTTAAACTGTGCCCACCTTGCACTGATTAAAACTAGAATTTTCAAAGCCCAAAACACAGTGTTTTATTAGAACCATGTCCAATCTGGACCCTGACAAAATCGATATTCACTTTGTGACACAGTTTGTATAATTTTTTATTGTGTCATCTGGGAACTTTATTTCCAATACAGGAAATGTTTTCCTTTAAATTAATAAAAATACTTATGTCTTTGGAAAATGAGAGTCCTCTAGGATTTCAAAGGCCTCTTCTAATACAAAGAAATTTTTGTCTAAACAGGAACGGCTTCAGATGAGATCAGCTACAAACAAGTCCATTTTGTTCAAGCTGATCAGCACTTATTCACTTACAGTGAGGGGACATTTCACAGGTTTCTCTGTCGTTTGAAAAATGGTTCTACTAGTGGGTGCTATTCCTAACTCTTAAAGAGTGGCCAAAGGCATCACTAAAGAATTCACCATTCTGTTTCTCACTCCCTCACAGAAGTTAGGAAAATCAAATGGGAAAGAAGCTGATGACAAGGCAGAAGAATAAAACACAGATCAGATCCCTGTCCCTGTATCCGGTTTCAGGGTGGGCGAGAGGGTCTCCAGTGGACAGAACTGTCCTAGAAGTAGAAGATATTCATCATGTATACTGAAGACTGAAAATAGAGCGGTCTGCTTGGCTTATGACCTCAGGCTGACATAAGCCTGATGCAGAAGAGCCCAGTCCTCCAAGTCACTTGCAAAACCGACACCCATTCAGTCACAGTTGTAGACCTTCATTCAGGAATAGCCTTGCGCCTTGAACAACTTTATAAAGAGAATCAAACTCTCATAACACCATGTTCCAGTCTGACCCGGAACTGAAGAGGCCTTGGGGTACAGGACCCCACCAGCCAGCTTTGGTACTTCCTCTGCCTGAATCCCGATATCAGACCCCTCTAAAGAGCCTCTCAATGGTTCTGGCAAATGCCACGGGTGTCCCTTTTGAAACTCTCCCCAGTCATGAGAGACGTGGATACAGACAAGGAGACCTTCACTGCCTGGCCTGAAGGGAGGGAAGGCTCGGCCGTGGGCTCGGGCAGCTGCGGAGCGGAGCCTCTCCAGCTGTCCCTGGGGCGAGGCTGAGAGCAGCAGATCCCTGCATGTATTTTTAGGCAGAGCCTCCTCAATGGCATAATGAGGTTCTTCTTTTAAAAGGAAATCACCCAGGGCAGTACAACTCCCCTGATGAATCTGGGCTGTGTCAAAATGAAAAACATATGTGCGCGTTCAGAAAATAGAAACCCAGGATTAGATAAAGCAGAACTTGACAGAGGAAGATAATTAGTGGTGCTGGTATTTAAAAAAGGAAAAAAGAAGTATAGAATTAAAAAGCTATACTGCGTCTATATATCTTAATCAAGGGATGTTGTTAAAGAAGTTCTGAGTTCAATTTAACCTTCCAATCTCTAACTATTGAAGACATTTTATCCATTTTATCTTACGCACATAAGACCTTGTGGAAGTAAGGTTGTTACCGGCTGCACAGGGTGAAAAGTATACTCTTCATGTTTTATCTTAGAAACCTTTCTGGATTCTGGAACTAAGTAGCCTACAACTATACATGTAACAGGATAGCTAGGTTCTGGGAAACTACCTCAACCAACTCTCTACATTCTATTTTTTATATTTAAAATGTATTGAAACAGTGTTTTAATAAATGAATTCTGACATGAACTAAAGTGTAGGATGGCACAGATGAAGAATTTTCTAGCACTTCCGCTTTAACCATACCACTAACCTGTGTGTGTGAGAGACAGAGAGAGAAAGGAGGGAGGCGGAGGGAGTCGTGTGTATATTTCTGGTTTTCTGAGTTGTTTTCTCAGTTGATGCACATGAGATTAGGTTTAAGTGCTTGTTCTGTAATCGACTGCAGGGACTCCTTTTTTAAAAAACCAGAAAAGTTAAAAAGTGCTTTCAAAACTGTATTCAATAAATCATATCAAAAATGAGGCAGGGTAGGTGTTAGGGAAGGTCCAACATTTGGCTGACAAACAGAGCAGTATAACCCACCAACTACTCTTTAGATCCTCATACTTGAAACCCCAGTGTCATTATTATATGCATATGATATTCATTTAGGCTAGCATATTTATTCTTAGTGTTTTTCTAATTTAAAAAAAATATATCAAGTCCCCTTCAACCAGAGACAGTCATTGCCTGTACTTTATGCGACCACTGTAAGCTCCAGGGGCTGTGCTCGGGCTCATTGCCAAGGCCTGCATTTTCACTTACAGGCAGTCGGCGATCCTGGTACATCATGAGAACTGAGTGTGTCGGCCAAGACAGAGTCTCCACAACTGTCCTCGCATGATTGACTCACGTCGCCCATCTGTGAGGCCTTCACTGCAACTTGTAGGCTCTCAGCTAAGATAGAGAAAAACAAAAATAAATCTAAAAAGCAAAGATAGGTATATATTTAATCTAGACCAGGAGTTGGCAAATTGCATTTGGCCTGTCCCTGTTTTTATATGACCCAGGGGCTAAAAATGATTTTTACATTTTTCAAGGTTGTCAAAACACGGGCATGTGCCTGTGCACGCACTCACACACACACATGCACATACACCACTGCATCCCAGAGACTGTGATTTACAAAACCCAAAATACTTCATATCTGGCCCTTTATAGGAAAAGTTTGCAGATCTTTAATCTAGACCAATACTTTTAGCATCATTTTACAACGGAGAATTAACTCAATAAAAAACTATAAACCCATTATATAAAAATATCTCAAATGCAACTTTCAGTAAATTGGTAGGCCTAAAAACTGCCTGTCATTCAGTTAGTATAAACATACCAGGCATTAACATTTTAAAACCTGTTACTCAGATATATTAGCTATTCCTCAAAAGAGTATTTTCCCTACACTTGTCTTTAGAAACACAGATTCCCAGTCTTTGGCTCTAGACTTACTGGATTTGATTCTCGGGAGGAGAAAACAGGATTTGTATTTTAAACAAGCACCTGTTTTAGGGGCTACTGGGCATTTGACAACTAAGAGGGTAGTTTACAGATGGGAGGAGGAAAGAGACATACACGACTCACTAGGCTATGCAGAAGAAGGCGTTCAGCACTCATCTCCATCAGCTTTATTAGAGCATCATAAATGCTACTGCAGCACGGAGGAGGAAGAGCATTCTATTAGCTAGCAAGATTTGGAATATGTTTTTACAGGAGGTGAAAACTGAGCAGGACCTGGAAGGATGGATGGGTTTCAAGAGGCAGAGACAGAAGAAAAGAAAGGAAGGAGGAAAAGCTGTCCAGCAGAGTGAAGTCCCAAGGAGACCATTCAAGGTGCACTACTGAACTGGTTTTTTGTCAGAAGATAACTCCCTCACTCTGATAAGAACTCCTGCTCGATCTTTCGGCTGCAGCTGGTGCTGGATGGTCAGTGACCGAGGGTGGATTATCCAACTGCAGCTAAGGCAGCACCTCCATTGCTCTGGGTTCTAAGCAGCTGGGTCCACTGCTGCCCTGGCACCTCTGTCACAGTGTGCCAGAGGAATGGAAGCAGATGGGTGTACAACCCAGCGTTAGTGAAAGTTTTGCTGGGGGAGAAAGTTAAAACCACTGGCTGATACTGAGAGTGGGTGATCTATTTGATCAAGGCTTTATCAAAGATAATGAGGGAGGTCACTGCTTCTTGTCAACCCACTTGGAAGTTTCTTTTTGACTTTATTTCTAAAATATATCTTGACTCGGCCTCTTCTCTCTGCTCCCATTGTCAACGGCAGTGGTCTAGACCAAGGCTCATCTCAACTTCTGTTATTACTTCCTAACAAGTCTCCAGGCAGATGTGTCTCCTTCTAGTCTCTTGTCCATTCAGCAGCCAGTGAGTTAAGACATAAATAAGATCACGCCACACCCATGATTAAAAGCTTCCAGTGCTTTCCATCATGTTTGGAATAACATCCTCTTTTAAAATTATTTAAATATGGCCTACGATGATCTGATCCCAGCCTGCCTGGCCCGTATCACCTCATCTAATGGTGATCCATGCTGACATCTGCTACCCTGGCCTCCTTTCTTTCCTTAAACATGTGAAGCTCACTGCAGCCTCAGGGGCTTTGCACTTCCTTCTCTCTGCCCAAAATGATCCTCCCCAAGCTCTTGAGACAGCTGGCTTCTTATTTCTCAATCCTCGTCTCAAAAAGAGGTCTTGAGGCTAATCTCTCTGAAGCAACACCTTCACCTTATCACAATCCCATTATCTTTGGGATAGACAACTATCCAAAGTTCTCTTTCTTCCTTAAGTATTGTCTATCTTTCATCACTAAAAGTTTTACAAAAGCATCACTGCCTCCCAAGCACCAGCAACAGTACAAGGTAGATGCTCAATGGATATCTGAGAAACAGTTGAATGAGGGGTTCTATCAGTGAACCCTACTTCAGACCTCTATGCCCTTCTCAAGACCTCAGTTTCCTCAACTGGGAAATAAAGATGGCTGATTCTAAGATTTCTAAATTCCCTTCCAGAGCTAATATTCTGAGATTCTAAACCAGAGGCTGGCAAACATTTTCTGCAAAGAGCCAGTTAATAGTTTAGGTTTTGTGGACTAAACAGTCTGTCAAAACTGCTCATCTCTGCCACCGTAGGAAAAAGTAGCCACAAGCGACACATAAACAAGCAGATGTGGCTGAGTTTTGGTAAAACTAAACTTACAAAAGCAGGTGGTGGGACGTGTGTAGTCCATGGTCTGTAATTTACCAGCCCTTCTTCTGTACAACAGCATTTCCTGCCAGTCTCTCAGGAAGTGGCTGGTTTATCTCCGAAGCCCTTTGTCCCACTGTCACTTCCAGATCATTATCTCCACCTCTTCTTCAACTCCTTTCTGCCTTGAAGCTCCTGCCCTCCGGTTATACTGCTCACTACCGCTCCTTGTGGACTTTCCTCTATAGACCTTCAGCCACTCGCCTGCCTTCTCTGAATGAGTCAGCACACGGCACAAGTTCTCCGCATCCCACCAATGCTAATCCTGTCAAAATTCTCAATATTTTCAATTCTATA
Organism: Colobus angolensis palliatus; assembly: GCF_000951035.1. Lineage (NCBI taxonomy): Eukaryota > Metazoa > Chordata > Mammalia > Primates > Cercopithecidae > Colobus > Colobus angolensis. Next base: position 6,088,014 of record NW_012118376.1, read on the forward strand.
AACTTAGTCCTTCCATCACCCTGGCCTCTCATCCTCTGGACTTTCTCATCTCCAATGATCTTGGCCCTTCACCCGACCTCGGCCACCATCTCCCATTGTTATTACCAACATCTGCACTTCGCCCCCTTAAGTCTATTCTCCACACAGTAGTCAGGAGGTACCTTTCAAACCACAAGTCAAGTCCCTGCTCCACTCAAAATTCTCTAATGCTTCCCATCCCACTCAGGATGAAATTCCAAGTCCTTCTCTCCTGCCATGCAACCTGAGACCTAGTGAACCCTGGACTCATAGAAACCTGGACTCATCCCCTGCACTGCTCACCCCACCCTCCCTTCCCTCTGCCTGTGCTGTCCCCCTGCCTGCTCCTCAGGCGAGCCTGGCACTTGCCTGCACCAGGACCTTTGTGCCGGCCATTCCCTACACCTGGAAGACTCTCCCTCAAGGTATCACTCGGCTTTCTTCCTTCATGTCCACTTACATATCATTATATCAAAAGAGGCCTTCCCTGACCCCCTATCTAAAACAGAGCCATCCCAACTCCATCACCCTCTTTCCCCCTTATACTGCTTCTTTTTCTTCATAGCACTTGATACAATCTGACATATTTATTTCTTTATATTTGGTGTTTCCAGAAATACAAGTTCTAGCCGAGTAAGGACCTTGTCTTGTTCTGCTGTATCCTCAGCACCAAGACCACAGTGCAAGGCACATAGTAGGTGTTCAATAAACATTTTCTGAACGTGTCAACCCAAACCCTTCTCAAAGCGACTTACCTTCTTTCAGTGCTGCTGCCAGTAATGAGGCTGCCTGGGGAGGCTCGCCTGGGTCAGGTTTAATAAGGAGGTGGGGCTCTAGATGGACGTCCTCGAATCCACTCAGTTCTCCAAGTTCAGCATAGATATGCAGCTTCTCCTCCAAATACGCACAAATTTGTTGGTCTTGGTTAGTGAGTATTTCTATGAAATAGCATTTACCAGAGAAGATTATCACTAACATGAATACAACCACTAATGTGAAAGTCCACAAAAAAGATGTAGCTAATTAGCAAGCAGTATGACCTCCAAGAGAAAGCCCAGGCTGGATGAGTAGGGTAGATGCAGGTATCAGTCCTGACCATGCCGCTTAGTGACTGTGGCCTCCAGCAAGTGACTTAACAACTTTCTCAGCTTCCATTGTCCTTTCTGTAAATAAGGTTCCTTTCTCAGTCCCTTAATTCCAGAAAATTTGCAAAGCTATTCTTTGTTTATTCAGGCTGGTTTCTATTAAGACTAAACATTAAGCTTGGGAATGAAAATTGAGGTAGTCCCGTCCATGATGAGTGAACAATACAAATGCCTGGAACGGCACAGGCTTCAGCCAGTTTTGGTCAAAACCAAACATACTGGTTTAAATTTTTGTTTCTAAACATCCAATTTCTTTGCCCATCTTTGCATGCATCATTGTCCTCAGATTTCAACATGTTGCAGAATTCTTAAAGCTCAAAGGGACCTTAACCAGCATTGAATCCAGGAATTCTCAGTCTCCTCTGTGCTTCAAAGTCACCTTGGGAGAGCTGAAAACCCCAAAGTCTACATCCCACTGGCCACAGATTCAGATTCAATTGGTGGAGGGTGAGGCCCAGGTATCTGTATTTTTAAAGACCTCTCAACTGATTCCAATGTCAAACCAGAGTTGAGAATCACTGAGCTAACCTAATCTCCTTCTTTCACAAACTTGGAAACTGGGGACCAGATCTGTTGGGTTCCTTGTCCACAGTCATTGACATGACAGTGCTGAGACCTAAAATTAAACCATGAGACAAGTAACTCCAACACTCCTCTGCACCACACTGCCCACAGCTATTGTTTCATGTGCATGTTTTACATCCATTTTAATCACTAAGGTGGAAGTGAAGAGAATGTCATCTTATTTGAGCATTTCTAGTGTAAGTTTTTGGTTTTCAGTGTTTCTTGGGAGGGTGGTCCAGGTGGGCCTCAGGTACACAGGATGAATCATGTAGTTATAACCTCCTGTTCATGACACTCAGGCTTTCCCAACACCCAGGAGAACACCATAACCAGGGAGCCAGAAGTGCCTGCACTGTACCTTGACATTGCTGAATTTTGGCCACTCTGGCTTCAGCTTTCCTCTTGTCTTCGTCAGATTCACTTGTCCTTCCCCCTTTTTCTTCAGGACAACTTTAAAAGACAATAGTCAGGAGACACAACTGAAACCAAATGCAAGTATCTGTAGATTCATTAGAAAAACATGGGAACTTGGCAATGGATTTATTCATAAAGGGAGAAAATTTCAGCATAAAGGGAATGCATCATGCCCCCTGGCCAGAGACTTGTTTTCTTGAGAATACACAGAATCTTGCATAACATTACATGACTCTCAAAATCAGCGGTGTGGGATGACTCAAATATTCCAGTGAACACAAACATACACTCACCACACACACCCATAATGGGAATAAAGTATAAGAATTTTAGGGAATAGAAGTGGGGTGCCAGATCAGATGGGGTGCAGTGGAGGTACAGAAGTTGTATATAACTTCAGAATCTAACTAATTAAATTACTGTTGAGAATGATCTCCGCCACCCTTGTGCTCCCAATTATAAAAACTGTCCTTGCACAAGTAATGAGGAACAAATTGACTTAGAATACTTAGATCCACCAATTCAGAAACATTTATTGAATGATTTCTCAGCACTAGACACACACAGAAACATAAGACATGACCCCTGCCCTCGAGGAGCTTCCAATCTAATTAAAGAAACACACACATATGTACATTAAAAAGATAATAGCTACAAGGCAGTATATAAGAAGTATTGAGTAAATGCTTTAGTGAGCAAGTGTTAAAGAATTTCAGGCAAGAAAGAGATCACCAGGACTGAAGAGGTCCTCATGGAGGAGGGGAGGCCCGAGCTGCATCAACGCCTGGCAGGGCGCACACAGGCAGAGGGAGGTGCAGGCATTACATGCAGGGAGGCGTGGAGGAGAAAGCTGCAGATGGGGGGCTATCGCAGGCAGGTGCAGGGGGCAGGGAGCAGACCATTCTGGCAGAGGCAAAGTTTTCATGCAGGAAGACATGGTTAGAATATTTTCCCCAGTTGAACAACTCTGTTCCGTAGATTATGGACAGAAGGAAATGTTACCTTTCTACAGCCTGCTGGATCCGTCTCATCCAGTTATTGCGTTCCTCCTTGGAATTGGTGTGAATTTCATACATCTCAGGACCAGCAGACGAAGCACTGATCAGAAACATTCCTCTCTCCTCATTAGCAACTTCTCTAGCAATAAGCTTTTGAAGGGAAATGACTGATGGCTTCTGATCCTATATAAAATAGGAAGGTGAGCAGATGAAACGGCATCCTAGCTAAAGTAAGTCTCTCGTAAAACATGAGCTAAAGGAAGCAACAGTAGTAGGTAAACCTTTCTCCACTTTCAATCTTTTCAAAAGAGCTATAGAAGTTGATACAATCTCCAATGGAGACGGTATGGAAAAGAGAGGATGGAAAAAGAGGAATTACAGGAATGCTCATCCTTAAGAACTGCTGGTTTAGGCTGGGCATGGCTCCCTCCTATAATACCAGCACTTTGGGAGGCTGAGGCAGGTGAATCACCTGAGGTCAGCAGTTCAAGACCAGCCTGGCCAATGTGGTGAAACCCCGTCTATACTAAAAATACAAAAATTAGCTGGATGTGGTGGTGTGCGCCTGTAGTCCCAGCTGCTTGGGAGGCTGAGGCATGAGAATTGCTTGAACCTTGGAGGTGGAGGTTGCAGTCAGTGCACTCCATCCTGGACAATAGAGCAAGACTCTGTCTCAAAAAAAAAAAAAGAAGAAGAAGGAATTGGTTGTTTAAAAATTGAACTGTTTAAAACACAGAACAATCAGAGAAGAAAAATATCAAAATGCCATAGTCAAGGCAGGAGAAGTTTTTCTAAGACAGCATGAGATAGGAAACTCATGTGTCAAATGTCACAAAGAGATTGAGAAGGATGGAGGCCCTAAAAAGTCCATTCGACTTGCAATATTGTTTCAATAAGGTAACTGAAAAGAAGCCCAGAAACTCAGAAGCCCAGCCTGTGGACTATAAACGATACGAATAGGGGGCAAGACCTTCGACTCCCCAGGCATAACCAGTCCTTTTTGCTACTGTCATGTGGGCCACAGCAACAAAATGCCTACAAGTTCTTGCCTCTTCTCACCAAGGAGATGAGCCCTTGGTGGGTGGGAATGGGTCTCATTCATCTTCATGCGCCTAGCACATAGCCTTGCATAGAGTAGGCACTCAATAAATGTTGGTAGGACTAGTTTCACAGAAGTCCACCAGAGGGTAATAGGAAGAAAGTCTAAAATTTGGCATGTACGCCGTGATTAAACCACCTCTTCTACCAGCATCTACTGTGATCCTCCAGTGTCCCTTTGTAAACACTGGGGATTGAAAGAGGAACAGCACACTGACGATGCCTGGTAGGTAGATGTAGTTGAAAGAATGGTGAAAAGAATGACTTCAGGATGAACAGTTTGGGGGACAACATGAAGAATTCTTCTTTGGTCTGTGGCTTCCACCACTGTTTACAGAGCTGGTTGCAGTGTGTGGTTTTGCTTCACCATCATGGACTAAGCGACGCCTTTACCCAGAACAAGCCACGGTCTCCTCACTGCTGACTCCTTGGTGCTGGCTTGTCAGCTTTCCCAGCATCATACAACTTGGCCACATCTGATGCTGTGTGCCATGGTGACCCAGAGTACCTCCTCACCCCATGCTTCTCAGAGTACCATGAGAGAAAAAAATATGACGGGACAAGACCACTGGTCTATGCAGCCCTGTGCTCAGCCTCTGAAAATGGAAGCAAAAGCAGCCCCGTGGCAGAGTTGTTGGAATACTGCCCTCTCTAATTAGGGAGCTCCTTGGAGCATTGGTAATCTGGCTTATTCTATTATGGACCTACTCCCGAGACCTTATCTGTTTCCCTGATTCAATGTGCAGTTTTAGCTTCCTCAGCTGACAAGGTAAACAGCCTCTGTATGTAAAAAGGCAGAGTAAGTTTATTTGCTTAAGACATGAGCAAGAGTGAAATTATTTGAACTAGTTGGTTAGTGTTGCAGGGGAGGGGAGGTGGCAGGGTAAGATCTTTTCAAAGTGAAGAACAGGTAAGTGTGAGGAAAGTAACATTCATTCGATCACCATCAGACCAGGGGGCATAGGAACCTGTCCATCAGTATTCATACTAACCACGCACAAACACTGGAGATGAACAAAAATTCAATTAACTCTCCAGGAATGGAAGTAGCATGTCTGCCTTGGAGGTAGATGTCAAACACTAGTGATGCAAAGGCCTAACCCAGCTTGCAGAGATGTTTTATTTGTGCCACGGCATTTAACAAACAAAGTTTAAAAATAAGTTCTCGGTATTTAAATACTAGGGGATTTCACTTTTTAAAACCTTTAGATTTCTGGGTTCTTGGGGAAAGCAGAAGATTAGCAATCCTGGGTCCACATTCCCATTTTAAAACACTGGCTATAGCCAAATAATCCCTGCCATCTTTGAGACAGGGCACAGACTCACTTTTCACTACAGTCCCTACAACTTTCTATTATAGTCTCCTCGCTTCTGACCCTGTCACGTTCACTCAATCACATTTCTGCCCAATCCCTACAGGCATTAGGAGTTGAAGACCTCTAATGTAGGAGAAGAGGAAAGGAGCTGCTATGCTTAGCTGTATTGTTACACTGTATCCATTCTGTGCTGATTCTACTATTCAGGGATTCCATTGTGATAAAGAGATTTTATTTATTTATTTATTTATTTATTTTATTTTATTTTTATCTTTTGAGATGAAGTCTCATTCTGTCGCCAGGCTGGAGTACAGTGGCGCGATCTCGGCTCACTGCAAGCTCCGCCTCCTGGGTTCACACCATTCTCCTGCCTCAGCCTCCCAAATAGCTGGGACTACAGGTGCTCGCCACCAAGCCTGGCTAATTTTTTGTATTTTTAGTAGAACGGGGTTTCACCGTGTTAGCCAGGATGGTCTCGATCTCCTGACCTTGTGATCCGCCCGCCTCAGCCTCCCAAAGTGCTGGGATTACAGGCGTGAGCCACCGCGCCCGGCCATGATACAGAGATTTTGAGACTGCTTCCTATTTGGAACTTCAGCTTGCAAGTCCACATGTTCACTATGTCTTGGTTGTTTGCTCCTTTTGAATTTGCCTTCTTTGATGTTCAAGAGATTCCTCCTAGACTCAGTATTCTAAGACTTAGTGAACACATCTACACATTTTGTAGGTTTGGGCTTTGCCCCAGTTTCCTGCTGAGTCCTTTATAAAAACAAAAACAAAGTGAAACTTTCTTGTAGGGACCCACTACTCCATCCTCTTGCTACTTTCAGCTGTTAATCTTCTGGCTATTTCCAAATTAATCACGTCTTCTGTAACATGCAGCAAGACAAGCACCTGAGGAAGAAGTCTTTTCTAAAGGGCACAAGGAGTGGAGAATCTCACCTGTACGAGCATGAGGAAAACTTTCTAAAATTCTAGGATGAGAACTAGGAAATCCAGATATCTGTATACCCCTAGCCAAATGCTTCAATTCCCTACAATTTTAAGTATAAGATATTGTGACACATGGGCTGTTGTCAGATAGATGTAACTCAAGAGTGTATGAACAGTAGGGTGTACCTGACTCTTCAAGGAGAAAATGATGCTTTCTCTTTTGCTCTCTGATACCACCAAGGGCTTAGCTGTCATTTATGAATGCAGCTACATGTCAGGTTAACATCTTTAAAAAACAGTATCAGTAACATTTTACTGTTGTCCATAGCCAAACACATTCCACCAAGAAGAGCTAGGATGTAACTGTCTTCATTCTCCTATTTGGTGGATTGCATTCCTAATACCCCACTTAATGGTAAATGTGGTCTAAGGGTAGCACAGATAATGCCTCAGAAGGTCATATAGACAAGAGGGAAAGAATCACATTTCAAGTCATGCTCTAAGTTGAGCGTTACAGGATCTGAATCCATATGCTACCTTGTCCTAAAAAACAATGTAGTTGTCTTTATGTCATCTACTTCACGATCAATCAGCAGGACATCTGTCTGGTAATATAATCCAAGAAGCAGAATTTGCTTTTCTTTTAGGTCTTTGGTTTTAAAGAAGCATTGGTTTCTATAAAGATGTGAATTTGTTTCCTCTTCCTACATGGCCCTCACCATCCCACAGGTTAAACAAAATGGTCCCCACCTTCCCACTTATTTTCTCATGTTCTTTCAGAGAGTCTCTGAGCATCTCAGATTAACAGCCTAGAGAAGCCACTGGACAAACCAATAGGTTTTCATGAAATTTGTAATACAGTTCAAATTGAATGGGAACATAGAGACTTCTTTAAGTCTTCTTCTTATCCTCTGGTGTAGCTCTGTGAAAACGTCTTTGACCTTTATACAACTCAACATCGTTGTGTTGATGAAAGGGAATGTGCCAAACAGGATGAAGAAGCCTCTCAACGCAGCCTGCCTGGTACACAGAGGCAGATGAGGCACGGCTCCCGCCTCTTTCCCAGAATCTCACCCCTGGGTAGACATGCTTCTTTGTTTTCTCTGAACGAGATAACAGAAGCCATATTAAGCTTTGAATTTGCCAAAATTGTTTGGAATTAATGGTATCTGCTAATGGTACCCAAATGTCCTACCATTCAGTGGATGATAAGCACTAGCGTTTTAGGGAGCCACCATTACACTGCCTATATTGCTATTGTGTGTCTTGGATTCTTTCCTCCAACAGGGTCTGATGCTCCATGATGCTAACAAGGAGTTAACTGGTGATATCGTCCTTCTCTAAGTCAATCAGATGCCATGTAGTAAATGTCATAAAATATTGATTTTATTGCTAGTGTAACTCGACTGTACAAAATGTCATAAAATACTCATTTTATTGCTAGTCTAAGTCTATGTGCTAGCAATTAGAAGTAATCTAATCTAGTTAGAGTACTAACACACTACAAAAATAGTTTCATACACTGTCTTTAGAAGCTACTATAGTAAAAAGAAGAAAGAATCTTCTGTAAACATTAAGCATCAGGATGGTATCCCTTGTCTGGCAGAAGGCACATGATGGCAGTCACAGGGTTAGTAAGTGGGAGAGCAGGGCCAATGGGCATGGAGAAAGCCCAGTGCTGGAAGAGATCAGCTGTGCCCAGCATTCACATTTTAGTTGCTGGATCTAAGGGAAGGGGTTTTGGGGCCCAAGGGGCAGGGAAGAGAGGAGTCTGGAGGAAAGACCAAGATAACTAGATGGCATGGGGACATTTGGGAGGCTCAGAGCAGTGCCTGTTCACTAACCACTACTGAAGGACTGCAATATTCTCACAGTTGGTTACGCTGCCGAAACAGCTGAGTACCAGCCCTGGTTGTCATGAAGCAACGCTTACCACGCTAATTTAACCTAATGAGATGCTTGTCTCCAAACACTGCAATCACAAATAATAATGGAAACGTAACATAAGCATATACTTCCCCGTGACTATTTTATTTCACTAGGAATTTTAGGCATTCTTCAAGAAAATGTGTGATTAAACCTATTTTTTAAATGCATCACACAGTCATATACTTACAACGGCTGCAAAGATGTATTTCTGGTCTTTTTCTTGTAAAAAGAGCAGCACATCAGTTAGAAGTAGAGCTAGGATATCTTCAAAGAAAAAGCATTACTAGTATTAATGAAGCAAACCATAGTTCAAATAAACTTAATAAAAATGAAAAGACTAACATTTAGTCTAAGTATGAAACTTTTATAAAAAACACCTGTATTATGATAGCCAAAGATATATACTATTAACAACTTCAAAGAAAGCTGTCTTTAAGTGTGCATGTTTGTGTGTAGCTGTAGGTATAGGTAAATCTCCAGCAAAGTTTAATGTAGTCACTTTCAAAACCGAAGAAAAATATCCATAAAAAAGGAAGTTTTAATAAAATGGAGCAGGCCGGGCGCGGTGGCTCAAGCCTGTAATCCCAGCACTTTGGGAGGCCGAGACGGGCGGATCACGAGGTCAGGAGATCGAGACCATCCTGGCTAACACGGTGAAACCCCGTCTCTACTAAAAATACAAAAACTAGCCGGGCGAGGTGGCGGGCGCCTGTAGTCCCAGCTACTCGGGAGGCTGAGGCAGGAGAATGGCGTAAACCCGGGAGGTGGAGCTTGCAGTGAGCTGAGATCCGGCCACTGCACTCCAGTCTGGGTGACAGAGCGAGACTCCGCCTCAAAAAAATAATAAAATAAAATAAAATAAAATAAATAAAATAAAATAAAATAAAATGGAGCAAACTCTTACCTTTGGCAGGAAAAGTGCTAAATTAAAAATGTAAAACGGCAGCTTCTACCTCAAATTATATAGGCCTGCTATTTTGTTTCATCTACATCTAAGCAAGATTTAGGATTCCATACTTCCCTTACAAATTGTTCACAAGAAGTCATCTTCATTGCATCCACTGAATAGTCTAACACAAAGTTACCAAACTGATTCTACTAAATGGATAAAGAGCAAATGACTTCGAGCAATAGAATCTATAGGTTGTGGTTAGTATTTTTTTCAATACAACATTGCTAGTTGTTGATCAACAAATCCCATTTCAGATATTAGTTGCAACCTCCATCAAAACTTGATCATCCTCCAATGGGTAATAATTTTTGACTAGCTAGAATTTAACAACCTCTTCCTCTCGCTGCCTACCTATGGATGTTACTAAGATGAACTGTTAGAAACAGTGGTTCTTAGGCCTGGCTGCATAGTAGACTCACCTGGGGAGCCTTTAAACATCCCATGGGCTTTGGTTTCATCCTCACAGCGATAAAATCAGAATCTCTGGGAGGAGACATGAGCATCTGTAATGTTTTTAAGCTCCGGAGGTGATTCTAGTGTGTGGCCAGGGTGAGAAAGCCTGGGTTAGGCAGTGTGATAGCTAATAATGAGTCCTTAAGAAATGGAATTATCTGCTTTAGACTCCTGAACAGAGTCAAGTTCGTGCCAGTTAGCAAACAGTTGCACTGAGGAAGAGCTTAAACCAGTGTCAGCAGGTGTGTGGATGTAGTCTATTAGTCAGTAACAAAGATGACATTCAGAGTTCTATTTATTTCTCCCGTCCATGGTCTGACAGCCCTAGGCTGTATTGACACGCAACAGACCCTAGGTGTGTAGGCGTACCGCCTTGCTTCCAACACACCACAGTTACCAGAATAATTTTTCTGTGCCAACAATTAGCAGAACTCTCAGTTCCTTTGATTTCAGACATCCCAAACTTGGAAATTCATAAAATATGTATAAAGGTTTTAGCTTGGGCAGCAAACTCCCACCAAAGATTTGTATCACTGGCCAGATTTGCCTACTGAAATTCACAAATCAATCTTTCAACTGACCTGAGGTTTGCGCATGTGTACCTGCAATTCTGAACTGTTTTTCTTTTGAAAATCTGTCCTCTGTTAAATGAATAATGTGTATGAAGGGAGAAATTGGTATGGTCGAGCCACAGTACCTTTGAAACGACCTGTAGCAGTTTTCCAGTAAACAAGGCCATCATACAACAGAGTCCTTTCTTCACTCATCAGTGCCTGCTTCCTAAACACATGTCCATTTTTGAGCTTCGTGTATGTTTTGTTTTCAATTTTATTTAGGATCTCAAGCCATTTTTGGTTTTTCTCATATTCATTGACTTTTAAATCCACTGTTGCAATCATGTCTTTAATTAAGCAAAGAGCTTTGCATAAGTCTTTATGTTCTTCGGTTCTTTCTGTGTGGGGAAAAAGAAACAAAAAATTACTATAAAATAAACCAGAGTACTAAGGAAGACAACTTTTTCTTCAGTTTAAAAATATAGTTAAATACATCATCTAAACAACAAAAACCCCATAAGAAAAATGTTGGATGAAACTTAAATCCCTAGCCTGGGCAACATGGCAAAACCCTGTCTCTACCAAAAAAGATACAAAAATTAGCCGGGCATGGTGGTGTGAGCCTTTTGTCCAGCTACTCAAGAGGCTGAGGTGGGAGGATAGTTTGAGCCTGGGAGGTAGAGGTTGCAGGGAGCCAAGATTGTACCACTGCATTCCAGCCTACGAGACAGAGCAAGACTCTGTCTCAATAATAATAATAAATAATAATAATAATAATAATAATTAAATCCTATAATATCACTCTGTACCCCCCCCACCAAAAAGATGTTAAAATGTTTTATTATGAAAGGTTTGCATTATTAAATGTGCTTCAGCTGACACATTGTCCTTCAGCTGACAGTAAGATGTCTGAATTCTAGGATTGAGTCTGAGCTTCCCCCTAGGGCAGGAAATGTGTAATATACTAACTTAGGCCTTCCTTCCACCTTCTTAGACATAGGTAATCAATAATCCTCATGCCAACTTTCTTAAAACTTAAGCCAGCTGCGGGACCAAGCCAGTAATACTCTCAGAGTCACAGGATGATATGAACAAGCCTCAGAATCATTTATATTCTGTGATCCCTTCCTTCATAAATATTCAAAATCATACTTTATAACTGCATTAGCATAAATCTGAATATATTACTACTATAATTAAACCACTTTCTTTGACCATTTTCTTTAAAATTAAATATTTTAATTTCTGATGGGTACCATGAAAATATTTTCTTTTACCAAGTGCTGTGCTAATAGATAAATCAGCCATGCTCATACCAAGAGCAAATAATTATTGATTTCAGTTGTTATTCTTTAAAATACTGGCTACCTGCTCTTGTCTCTAGATTATCTTATGAAAATACTCTGAAGGAGTTTCTGAAGCAGCCTCCTGAAACTCCATATAAAAGTATATTTGGTGATAAAGACCACCTAGTTGATGTTTACTGAGGCAACTGGAACTGAAAGGTAATGTTTCATGTCATTTTGTAGTGGAGATAACTGAGGCTCAGTTGATAATTTGCCCAGTGAGTGAGTGGCAGAGCTGAGTATATACAATGCAACACAAGTGTACAAAATTCCAAACCCAAGCCCTTTTTAACATAACACGCTACCACCCTAATAATAATCTTTACTCAAGATCAATATGTTAGCTTGAGGATTAGACCATTTTATTTATTCATTCACGGCATTGACGTTTTTATTTATTGATCATCTAGTCTGTACCAGCCATTGCATTAGACACTGAAGATCCAGCTGTAAACCAGACAGACACAGGTCTTATAGATCCCACAAGGAGCTTACAGACCAGCCATGTGCATTCATAGCTTCTTAAAAGATGCCCATATGTTACTCCCTGGAACTTGATGAATTGACAGGGTCAAAAATAGATCCTTCTTATAATCCCTCTCAACTTAGTAACTGATTGCTTGGGAGAGTTGACATTTCGTGATAGGATCAATAGCATGTTTCATCAGACTGTTGTGAAGGTAACAGGAAAATAAGGAAGAGGAGGTAGTAAGAAAGCCCAGTGGTGGGGAAAATAAAGAGGGGAAAGGCAGGTTCAAAGAAGAAGCCAGCTTGGTTTGGGCTACCTGTAGAAATTCAGACTATTATCCATGCTGCAATATAAAAGATAATTTCTAAAAATGAATCCAAATTCTAAGGCTTTAACAGTTTCTCCATCATGAAACTCTTTATGAATCAGACACCACAAACATTTATGCCTGTTTAGAACACCTCAGCTATGTTTACAACTAATAAGAGGGGCAAATGTTTATCCCACAAATCACAACTTACCCTTTGTGTACTGCAATATCCTTTCCACCAAGACAGGGTATTTTGTAATACGCTGAGTGACCAACAGAATGCATTCTGGAATTCCTCGGCGTCGAGCCAAAAGATTACTATTTCGGAGCTTAAAAAATATATACATTTTATATACACAAATTCTACCTGTATTTACTTTTCACGTGTGAATTTAACAATACAAAGAATCTGCAAGAGTACAATTTTATGCAGACTTAACATTCATTGTTATCAAAAGGATGCATTATCACTAATTTAAATTGTATACTTTGTCATAAATGTTCATACCCCAACTCTCCAAGATTTTAAGAAGTTTCAAGTTACTCTGATGTATTTGTAGTTAATTCCAAAAGGAGTTCCAATACTTCTATGTGTCTTGATTTATAAATAGCAAAATTTTTGAAAAATAATCAGAAATCAAAGTCGGACTTTGAACATCAGTTTGCAGTTTACCATTTGTTTTCCCAACAGGTCTTCCTCCACATTTGCTGTTATTCATTACAGCCCTTAGAGTTCCCTCGAATCAGGACAACTTTTTTTCTAAAAATATCAAAGTATTCCTCATAGCATTCAAGTCCTCAACACACATTTATGTGGGAAAAAAGGGAGAAAATCTGGTAGCATCCTTAACATGACATAAAAATTTAGAATCCAGGAAACTTTGTAAGACAAATTTCTTCAACAAATAAATCAGAAGAAAAAAAGGGTGGGATAACATTCAAACTAAAAGAGATTTAAGAGATATAACAACCTCATACAATATGTGAACCTTGGTCAGATCCTGATTTAAGTAATCCAATTTTATGAGATAATCAGTGAAATTTTAAGATATCAAAAATTATGGTTAGTTTATTTGTATAATAATGTCATAATTTTTAAGTTTTTCATCTGGAGAAAAATATTACAGATGAAATTATATGATGTCATGAATCTGCTTCAAGCTAATTCAGAAGTGTAGATTCTGTGTTTATTTTCACTTTGATTTTTCTGATATATAACTTGTCAGGGCATAAAACAGCTTCCCAGTATGTTACAAATATTCTCAGATGGTTGGAAGACATGACCTCACAAATATACAAAAGGAAATGATTTGGAGGCAATATCATTTGAGTCTTCAGAAAAAGAGACTTTACATCTCTGCCACAAACCTTCCACCTCCCTTCTTCTTCCCCTGAAAAGCATCATCTAGCTATGAAATTTGTTTAAATCATTAAGAAACAAGCATAAACTATTTCTCCATGCTGATTTATCACTTTGTAATAAACTTTTAAAATACTTGCCTTAATAAAATTCTGAAACTTTTTATTCTGCTGGAGTTCTTTAAAGAGGTTAACAGCTTCTTTATGATGGCTACAGAATTCTCCATATATTTTCTTCATTTTATTTGCATTTTCTTCTGAAAACTGGGAAGAATAGCATTTCAATAATGGTTTGTAAATTTAGTAAGTTCTAAACACACACAAAAAATGCAATTTTCATCTATTTCAAAAGAGTATTTGCAAATACAAAAATAAATATCGTGGAGTTTCTGAACACAATCACTTATCTCCTCAGACATTTTTAAAATTAAAATAAAAGAAAGTTGAGTGGTAAAGGTCAACATAATGTGATATTATATTGAACTAATATAATTATCAAATAGCCAAATAAAAAACATTTGATATATTTTATTCTCTTCTTAGTTTTTAATGCAAATTTATAATTTCAATTTATAGTTTTAATACTTTTATAGATAGAAAGAAAAGTATATGGCAACATTTGGGGGCCTTCAGGAAGGTCTGGCACCACCACCCCCCCCCCCAAAAAAATCACTCATTTGGCATTTATACTGGCTAATGACCATGTCCATAGACTCAGTCCTTAGTAGGGAATTTTGCTTTTTTGTTCACACATTACAAGTAGATCAAGGGCAGGCTATCATTAGCCAAAATGAAAGAGACCAGTGAATAATAAGATTGCCTGTTTATTGGCTAATGAAGAGAAGTAGAGATGTGCGCTGAATGTTTCAATAAGTCTTACCTGTAGAAAAACACCTATAGAAAATCCACATAGGAATCAACTTAGAATCATAAAGTGGTGTGAAGGGAACTAGCTGAATGACTTGAAAGCCAGTTTTTTAGACTGTGATGGCCTTACATGCACATGTACACACTGAAGAGCATTGTAATGGAAACCAGAACACATCCACCCTCTTAAAAGTACTTAAAATTTACATCACAACCTCTTATCTTTTCGTCTTTGCTTATATGAATGTGTGGGGCCAATAAGCCTCAAATGATAATTCTTAAACCACTTACAATCATTCAAAAAAATTACTTGAGTACAAATCTAACAAAACACATATATGACTCATATAGTAAAAACTATACAATGCCAGTGAAAGATGACAAAAACCTAAATAAATGAAGTGCTACACGATGTACATGGATTAGAAGACTCAAAATAGTAAAGATGTCAATTTTCTCCAAACTGATAGTTTTAATACAATTCTTAACAAAATCCCAGTATGCTTTTTAAAAATATAAATAAGACTATTCTAGAATATATGTGAAAAGGCAAAAGAACTAGAATAGCTAAAACAATTTTGGAAAAAATAATAAAGTGGAAGGACTCAGTCTTCTAAGATTATATAGCTACAGTTATTAAGACTATGGAAAGATAGACCCATAGATCAGTGAAACAAAATAGGAATCCAGATACCCACATGATTTTGACAAAAGTGGAAAAGCAATTAGACAGAGGAAGAATAGCCTTTTCAACGAATGGCCCTGGAGCAACTGAAAATCCATAGACAAAAAGAAAAAAAGCAACAACAACAACAACCCTCAACCTAACCTAAGTCATATAACCTGCACAAAAAAAAACTCAAAATGCAACACACACTTAAATGTAAAACATCAAACTGAAAACCTTTTTTTTTTTTGAGACTGGGTGCCACTTCTGATGCCCAGGCTGGAGTGCAGTGGTAGGATCTTGGCACACTGCAATCTCAACTTCCCAGGCTCAAGAGATCTGCCCACCTTAGCCCACAAATAGCTGGGACTACAGGTGCATATTACCACGCCCAGCTAATTTGTATATTTTTTGTAGAGACGGGGATTCATCATGTTGCCCAGGCTGGTCTCAAACTATTGAGCTCAAGTGATCCATCCACCTCGGCCCCCCAAAGTGCCAGGCTTACAGGCATGCGCCAATGTGCGCAGCCAAAACTGTAAATCCTTTTTTAAAAATAGGAGAAAATGTCTGAGACCTAGGGCTAGACAAAGAATCCTTAAACTTGAAACAATAGCACAATTCTTAAGAGGAAAAACTAATAAACTAGGCTTCATCAAAATTAGGAAATGAGAAGACAAGTTACAGATTTGGAGAAAGTTTGTCAGTCACATATCTGACAAGAACTAATGTCTAGAATATGTAAACAAACCTTAATATTCATCAATAAGAAAACAAACAATCCAATTAGAACATGAGCAAAAGACATAAACAGAAATCTCACTGAAAGGGATATACAGATGGCAAATAAGCACATGAAAAGATATTTAATATCATTAGCCATGAGGGAAGTGCAAGTTGAACCATAATGAAATATTACTTTATACCTCTTAAAATAGCCAAAATTAAAAACAGTGGCAATATCAGATGCTGGTGAGGATGTAGAGAAACTGGATTACCTGCACAGTGTTGACAAGAATGTAAAATGGTACAACCACTCTGGAAAACAGTTAGCAGTTTCTTACAAAACTGAACATACAACTCCCATACAACCCAGAAATTGCATTCCTGGGCATTTATCCCAGAAAAAATGAAAGCTTAGGTTTGCACCAAAATCTGCACATGAGTGTTCATAGCAGCTTTATTTATAACAGCTAAAAACTGGAAACAAAAAGACATCCTTCAATAAGTGAATGAGTAAACGGTGACACATCAATAGCATTGAATACTACTCAGCATCACTCCCCCATCTTCTGCATACAGACCAACAGCTGAATTCCATTGCTGTAAATGACAGGACAAAACAGCTTCAAAAAACAGTACATTTGGAGAAGATGGCATTCTAGCATCTACCTAGGGAAAGCCATGCTAAAGCAACTGCAGATGGAGCTCCCTGCCTTTCCAAGTGTTGCAGACCACTGTAAAACGTGACATTCAGGAGAATTCCTGATTGTTTTCCCCTAAGTGGCCCACTCATTCAGTAAATATTTATAGTACCATGCACTGTTCCAGGTGCTGAAATATAGCAGTAATCAAATAGCCAAGAATCCCTGCCTTACTGGGACTTACAAGCTAATGATGGTCAATACATCCTCAAAATGTCACTATGAATGTTTCAAAATATCATTTTTTAAATCTTGTTGATGGAAGGGCAGATTTTGATTCAAATCCCACTTACATCATAAAGGTCAAGGACTTTAAGCTTTTCTTACCTGTTGTACCAGAATATCTCCAATTCGGTCGATCACAAAATTCCTGTCGCTGCCGGCACAGGATTCCTGCCTTCGTTCCTTCATACTGTAGAAGAAAAGCCTGTGGATTTCAAGCAACTCATCTAAACAGGGGAAAATTTTATCCACGGTGCTGTGGTCCAGCTGCAGCTCCTCTTTCATGCCTTTCCTGAAGATCTCAGACATGATGAACAGGGTCTGGATGTGATGCATCTCTGTTTGCATTAGCTCTGAAATGTGTGAGCACACATAAACCTTAAGCTTTAAAAAGCAAGTATCACTATTAAACTAAATTAGTAACTCAACACTATATGTTACACAAATAAAAAAGAAATGTTTAAGAATATCAAGAATATTCCAACATACAAGTCAGCATTAAACATTTCATTCACCCTAAAATATTAAACCATTTTCTTTTATCCAGATATTAAAGAGGATATATATGTCAGGTCCAATATACAAGAATCTAATGTATCTGAAACTCAATAATATAACTAGCTAGGATCTTTAGATACCTTCAGCTAGGAAGTAGGTCTTATTCCAACCTGAATGCCCTTTAAAATACAACTTAGTTTGTTGGCTTCCTTTCTTCCTTTCTTTGTTTAGTTTTTGCATTGAGCAGGAGCACAATTAATTTGGTGAAATGAATGGAACTAAATAAAGGTCTTCAATGCAGAAAACCATAAGTCCTTTCTATTGCAGAATCTGTCTCCAAAATTCCACTTTCTCCAGGGGAAAACAATGCATCACAATCAATCAAAGGATACCATCAAGAAAGTGGAACGACAACCCAGAGAATGGGAGAAAATATTTGTAAATAATTTATCTGATAAGAAACTTGTATCTAGAATACATATTTTTAAAAATCTTGTAACTCAACAATATAAATAAATAAATAACCAATTCAAAAATGGTCAAAGGATTTGAACAGATGTTTCTCCAAAAGGATATACAAATGGCCAATAAGAACATAAAAAGATGCTCAATGCCATTAGCCATTGGGGACATGCAAATCAAAACCAAAATGAGACATCACTTCACACACATTAGGATAATTATAATAAAAAAGCAATAAACAAGTGTTGGTGAGGAGGCAGAGAAAATGGAACCCTCATACATTGCTGGTGGGAATGCAAAATGGTATAGCTGCTTTGGAAAACAGTCTGGCAGTTTCTCAAGTGATTAAACATAAAGCTACTGTAAGACCCCAAAAGTAGAAAAACCGAAAATGTCCATCAATTGATGATTAGATAAATAAAATAGAATATTCGTCATCTATTAAAAGGAATGGTGTACCCATACGTATTACAACTAGGATGAACCTTAAAAACAGTATGCTAAGTGACAAAAGTCAGCCACAAAGGACCACATATTGTACCATTCATGTAGAATGTCTAGAATAGGCAAATCTGTAGAGACAGAGAGTAGATTAGTGTTTGCCGGAGGCTGGCGGAAGGGGTAAATGGGGAGTGACTGGTAACATGTACAAGATTTTTGAAGTGATGAAGATGTTCTGAAATTAGACAGGACCTGATGGCTACACAACCTTGTGAATATACTAAAAACTACTAGATTGTGTACTTGTAAAGGAGTGAATTTTGAGCAGGTGAATTATATCTCGATTTTTAAAATGCATCAGGAGAGAAAATAACAACTCACAATTTACAGGTGCACCAAGAGTACTAGTTGCACATTATTGAGTATTTCCAAACTTACTGCAAGTTTTGGGAAAGAACCTTAAATATTAGCCACGGAGAGTCAGCAAGTCTAAACATAGCTTTAATATTTTATCAAAAATAAAAATTTCTTTAATTGGAAATCCACTTTGAATTATTATTTCCTGTCATGTTTTTAGTGCCTACTCTATGCTAAGCACTTACCTATATCATTTCATTTAATCTTTTAACCCAGAAAATAGGAATGATTTTCCTCATCTTTAAAAGAGAAACAGTGAGGAAGAGAGGATAAAGAATTCCCCCAGGAACACAAGCCTTTCTGACACAAAAGGCCATGTAATAATTCATTCCAATGGGTTAGATTATCTTTAATAATATGAAATTGAGAGGTAAATGAAGAAAATTGACAGAATATAAATTGCCTAAGAAATACTAAAAGGGACAGCATCTTTCTTTCCAAAGTAACTCACACCTACACAGCTCTTGACAGATTTCTAAGCACACTCGTACACCATCTCACCTCATGTCCACAACCACCACCTGAGGCAGGTGACAAGGTATCCTAACTGCCTATGGACTTTGGGGCCCATATTTGCATACACAGGATTAGTGAAAAGACCCAGTGTTATCTTTAAAGTAGGGCATCTTCTTGGAACCACATTTTGGCATCTACTTTGTACTTGAAATTTTTCAAAGTTTCATTTTTTTCCTAGTCTACAATTTAACTTTCCCCAATCCAGAATGTCTTCATCCCAAATAGCATGACAAAACACAGTCTCACCACATCTGAATTCTGTACTCAGGATGGCAGCACACAGTCAAACCCTGCCCTAACCCAGGTGCAGCTACTCGGACTGCCCCTGGTCTCTGTGAATGGCTGGTGTATGCAGCCAAACTGGAAGGCCATATGCAATAGCCCTACATTAAAATATGTGAAGGTGCACTGCAGTTCTTATATAGAAGAGGTAAGAGTATAGGCCAAACCGAAGCAAACTTGAAAGGAATATGGGAAATAACATTTGCTCTGTGCCAGGTACATATTATGCCTCATTGCAATCTCAAAACAGTATTTAAAACCTGAGTATTATTAGGTTATTGCAAAACTGACTGCGGTTTTTGCTATTACTTTTAATATTATCCGCATTTTACAGATGGAGAAATTAAGGTCGAGGTGATTTAAATAATTTGTCTGTGATGAGGTAAATAGAAAATGATAGAACTGGGATTTTACCCAACTCTGTACAGTTGCAAATTCCATGTTCTTTTCTCTGTACCACACTGCTTCAACCCAAAAAGCATATTTGAAATGCTTACCAAAAATGACATCCTGTCTTTTGATGACATCCTTCTCCTGCCTATTACAAAATGAGGGATCCACCACAAGACTCCAAGATTCTGCTTCAAACTCCCGGGCATCACTGCTGAGGTCACTCCACAGAGAAGAATCCACAACATCTAACGTGTGTTTAGAAAAGAAAAGCCAGAAGTATAATAACGCAGCACAAATACACCTTCGTAAGTCTACGGATTCCTCACCCTAAATAAATCTGCTATGAACATGGAAACTATTAAACCAAAACATATTAACATGGAGTGAAACACTTTTTGTTTTTTTTTTTTTGAGACAGTGTTTCTCTGTCACACAGGCTGGAGTGCAGTGGTGCGACAGCTCACTGCAACCTCCGCCTCCCAGGTTCAAGCAATTAGCCTGCCTCAGCCTCCCGAGTAGCAAGGATTATAGGCATGTGCCACCACACCTGGCTTAGTTTTCATATTTTTGGTAGAGATGGGTTTTCACCATGTGGGCCAGGATGAACTCCTGACCTCAAGTGATCCGCCCGCCTCAGCCTCCCAAAGTGCTAGGATTACAGGCCTGAGCCACCGTGCCCAGCCAGAGTAAAAACTTCTTAAAACTGGACTGATGAAATGGTTCAAATTAAGACAGCTTTCATGAATGCAAAGAAGAATCAGATATTTAAAAAGAGTGATTGTTTATATGGAGGAAAAAAGACATTTGAAGATTCTTTTGCTTGTTTTGGCCTGCTCTATATTAGTTTTATTTTTGATAACCTACAGTCTGTAATGTGTGTACACAATCTTGAACACATGAACTTCTTCTGCTCTGGGTTATTTTGCACCATTTACTAAAATCTGAATTGTGTACTCATCCATTTGATTTGCTCTTGACTTGCTAAGACACAAAGCAGTGTGTAAGTACTTGAGTCACAAATGAGTGCAGATTTTTCTGATAAAATTACAAACAAACCACACATACATACATGCAACCCTCCCCCGCCGCTCCCCTCACACACACTCCTCAGGAAAACTAAACCCTATTTACCCAACAGCACTCATTAGAGAAGTTCCAGCTCAGAGCAGTACAAATGAGATGACAATGAATTTAAAGACTTAAGATTAAAATAAAACAGATTCCTGGGGCAGAGTCCACTCCTCTCTCTTGTTACTACTCTCTTTCCATTTGCTTTTCCTTCTTACTGGTACAGCTTGGATACAAAAACCAATTCCCTAGATTAAGTACTGCCCTATAAAATACGCTTTAAAAAATGCTTTAATGGCTGGGCACAGTGGCTCATGCCTGTAATCCTAGCACTTTGAGAGGCCGAGGCAGTTGGATCACCCGAGGTCAGGAGTTCAAGACCAGCTTGGCCAATGTGGTGAAACCCCATCTCTACAAACAATACAAAAATTAGCTGAGGGTGGTGATGTGCACCTGTAGTCCCAACTACTCGGGAGGCTGTGGCAGGAGAATCGCTTGAACCTGGGAGCTGCAGGTTGCAGTGAGCCGAGATCATACCACTGCACTCCAGCATGGGCAAGAGTGAGACTCCATCTCAAAACAAAATGTTTTTATTCCCCTAGGAGGCAACAGATGGGGTAAGTATCTCAGATTCTTTGATAAGTTGAGACTTATCAGAGAAGACCAGTCTCAACTAACTAAAGTATGTTTTGATATAGGATCCTATTCCAATTCATCAATGGCTAGAAAACATTTTTAATAATAAGCACATAATATATTTCATTCTCCTCATTATGCTTGTGACATTCTTTTAGTAATATGTCTATTTAAAATTTACATCATATTTCCTTGGTCACCATCTGGTTGTCTCCTCTGGGGCTAAATTTTCATTCTTTTAAAAAGTAGAACCTGTACCAAAGAGACACCCTGAAACAGACTTCATTGAAAAAGAAAAAAAAAAAATGCTTCAATCTTATTTCCTTCAGAAAATATCCTTTTGGCAAATGCTAACAAAAACACAAATAAATGGAAATGTGTCTTCTCCTCACCTTCCATTATGAAAGACTCTGTAGAGGGAGAAGAGCCCATGGACTGTAGCAGCTCATCAGAATGAGACCTGCTTCTGCAGCTGTTACTGTCACTCTCAGACTCCAAGGATGTGGCTGACCTCCTGAAGCTAGGAGAGAGGGAGGGGAACAAAGTTAGCCCCAGCAGCCTCTCTGAGCCATTAACATGTAAAAACACACTCAGCCTTACCTTTCCAAGGTGGTGCCTGGAACACTTCTGGACAATGGATGAACCTGTCCCACAGTCTCCCTCTTTCCAGTCGGCAATCCAACAGGCATGGAGGAAGAAGGGTGCAAGGAGAGACCAGGCTGTGGGATGTCTCTAAATGAAGAATCTGGAAATCGGAACAGATGCTTCATGTGGTTTCCAGGTCAGTAATTACAAGTAAAAGTAGTCACTTAAAAGCCAGAAAGCTAAACCCTGCAATGACCACTTGTAATCTGTCGCATGCTCTGCCTTAAAACCAGCCTCCCTGCTACATCCTGACCCTTGCTCCTAGTGTCCCTTTCATTTGACACCCTCCTGACACCCATGCTGCAGGCCTGCTTCCGCATCTCCACTTGGAGACTGTGGGTGTTTTGGATTGCACAAACAAACAAGACAATGGAATGGGGAAATACTGTGCCAGCTTTCCCATAAATCACTGCTTGTACTCCTTGGAGCCAGCTTTAAATAGTTGCAAGGTGTTATTAGTACTGTTACTGAATGCATATTGTGTGTATAAACAAGCATCCACACATGGAGAACACATCAATGGAATGGAATGATGCTGGAGAGTCTATTCTTCACGGTATAAGGATCTCAGGCAAATGAAACCTGAAAGCCAAGCTGAGCTATTCTCTCTTACACTTGGAAAACTAAATAGGGCTTCTGTATTTTTCTGGTCAGTTCTAAAATATTCTGGGCAGAGATGCATTTACATTTGATGTGTACTATAAATGACTCAGAAGACACTTCAGTCCCATATTACAGCTGTGTAGCATATACATTCTCAGGCAAAAGGGGAAAAACACTAACATAGACCCCAGACATTACAAAGCATTTTACACATGCATAAGTTAGTTTTATTCTTACGACTCCCATGTGATGAGGAGTAATATATGGTATTTCATCAATTCTATATACTATTTTCACATTTAACCCTATGAAAATGAGAAGCCCCTTATAACTAACATCATCAAAGAGACTTTTGGGGTCAAGGCAAGAGAGTGATGTGACAGCTGCTACTACCTACACCAACTTAACCTAATATAACGTTACATCCAATAGCATGTTACCACAAATTTGCATGCCTAATTGTCCCCTGATTAAAGTGGTTTTAAAATATCAGTCACACTTTGTTACACGGAAATGAAAAGTTACCATGCACTTAAAATTCCTGCCACATGTCAAGCAGCACAACTTTATGCAGAAGACATCACAAAATCTCTCACAATAAAGCAAGAGATTTTCCAGTTTAGGAGACATTGGTGTGATTGGTTCTTGTATGCAATGTAAAGAACTGTCAAAGGGCACCAATTATTTTCAAGAGAAACTGCTTAAATTTCAGCAACATACACTTCAGGAAAAACACTGCCACCGAATTTTAAAATATGCAAACAAAACTCCAGTATGCCTTGAAATTTCACGGTCATTCTAAAGGTGCTAATGAGATCACAGCCTCAAGCACAGCTAATGAAACACCAGGTAACTATAATAATGGACAACAGAAACTGATAAGAATCTATAGACTCCAAATTTAAAGATTTTTTCCATCAAACATTGCAATTCTTAAGAAGAATGTGGTGTGTATTTGTATAGACAAATATATTACTGCAATATTACTATACTATGCTACTGCTAGGAAAACAAAGTAATGTACATTTCATGTAGTATTTCTCTTTTCCTTGAAGGATTATTAATACATCAGCAGAGCATGTTCCACTAGACAGCATCTTAGAATTGAAGCAACATGGTAATACCTTCTCCTTATAGCCTTCTCTAATATAAAAGATCATATGGTACACACAACACAAAAGTTCTTAGGCTGGCCTAGAAGTTGATAGCCTTCTTGACCACTTTATAAAACTAAAAATTATGCCAAGCATATGTTATAAAAGAAGAAATAACTGGATAAATGAGAAAACAAAAGGAGATATTTTTATAATGGAAAAATGTGTAGTATGTATTAAATTTTTTAAAGTTCTTGTCGTTTTCCACATCACTTACTTCCAAGGATGGTCTGTGGTTTGTTCTTGTTATATTTCTCTTGGAATCTCTGGTAAAGAATATTAGAAACACATGAAGTAAGATCAAAGTATCATTGGACTACAAGAATATCCACATAGTTACACAGAACAGGATTCTTACCTACATCATTTTTGTTATTTTATTTCCAAGAGGAATTCAAAGCGAAATACATTAAATGCAATGAAGAGTAAAATGTGATAAAATGAGCAAGTTATAATGAAGGGGGCCTCAAGAACATGTGCCTTGCCTCCTGAACACTCCTGGCTTCATTAAAAGCCTCGGGGAACCAGAGGTCTCCAGCTCACGTGTCCAGACCCAGGCTGAAAGTTCCTATCAATGCTGCCTTTCTCCTTCTTGTTTCTTTATACCTCCTGCTATCCCTCCTAACTATAGGAGACAACTACCTGGAGCATTGAAATGTCACCTTCAAAACAGCCCTCAACTCTGTAATCTGACACAATAATGTGTTCCTATCGACACAGAGGTTTGCAACTGCAAGTTTCCCCCTGAAGGATCATCATGCTCACTCACGTGCATCTGTGACATGACTACTGAGTGGAAAAGAAAGGAACAGAATCACAGACACCTTCACCTACTCAAGCCCATTTCCAACTACAGAGGACATTCTTCTAGTCCAGTGGTTCTCAAACTGAGGTCTCAGAACCAGCAGCAGCAACATTACCTGCAAACTTGTTAGAAATGCACATTCTCAGGTCCAACCTCAGATCTATGGAATCAGAAATTCTGGAAGTGGGGCCCAGAAATCTGTGTTGTCACAGGTCTTTCAGTGATTGTGAGGCTTTCAGACATTTGTGACTTCCTACTCTGCTCTTCATTTGCGTGTACCCAGGGCTTGCACTGGTAAACCAAGCAGATCTCTACAGAAAGCCTAACCTATCCATAGCATATAACACAAATATCTGGACTTGAGCTTTCCTTCCATTTCTAACAGTGTACAGTTAAGCAAATAACTACATACTTTGAGCATATGTTATATTATCGCTATCATGATCATTTTAGAAATAAATCTATAGACGGTAATAAAAAAGAGTAAAAGCTCAAATAGATACTATGAAGCAACCATGCTAGATACAATATTCACAGATTACTGAGCAATTACCTTGGTGCATGGAGGCGCAGCATCTTTACAACCCTTGTGCACATTTGCATTACAGTCTGAAATAAAGGGAAAAGATACAAAAGCATCCATCTTACTTAATTAGTCTGAAATTAATAAGACTACATCATGCTTTTACTGGTCATTATAAAAATAACACATAAACATTACGGATATCTGGAAAACCAAAGAAGGAAAGACAAATATTTAAATCACATGTACCCTCACACCTCAAGCACAAGCAGACTGCTATTATTTTAATCTCTTTGGAGATATTTCTCCCCTTATGCACAGGATCTTATCAATTACTAAATCTGGAGTTAGGAATGATATATATTTCTGTGAAGCTTCTGTGTCTCCCTGAGAACTCACTTCCTATTACATGTTTTACATTGCATGGGGTTTCTGACACCTGGCTGGTAGTAACTCCCCACTCCCACATTGGGTAAAATGCCTATCACAACCAGAAGAAAGAAACTCTTAACAATGCTGAAAAAAAATGTATTGTGAGGTTTTGGCAAGAATTCCTACTAACTAGAAGTTTTAGGTATTCTAATTAAATGAGAAATATTAGCCCTGTGCCCATTGTTGTATATCATAAAAGATCCCATGTTTTATATCATAAAACAATGGACACATGTCATAAAACAATGTCATCTCACTGGAAGAATGTAAGGGAAGAATGTAAGGGAATGTAAGAATGTAAGGGAATACTTTTCCCTGTCCCTTTCTGCCCACGAACACAGACACTGAGGCTGTCCTCATGGAAAGCTCCACTGTATGGGCACTGGTTGCTGCCAGGGTGCTGTCTTTGGGTCCTTTCCCCTCCCACCTCCACATCACCACCCCCTACACACTGTAGCACAGACGGAGGAGCCTGGGTACATTGGAAATGTATGCAGAAGGAATCCTTCTGTGGGAGTGGAAGATCCCATGTTGGTCCATCAAAGCCACGCTGCATAAGTGCCACTGACCCACTGAGAACTGGGCAGGAAGCTGAGCCCTACAACTGTCCTCAGGCTGCAGGTCTGAAGAGGCATTTCAGTCAACACGCCAGTGGCCAGCAAGCAGGGCCCAAGGCTAATCTATGCATTGGCCCGGCTGATAAGTATCAGATTCAGACAGCCCTCTCCTCACGGCAGAGTGAGTAAATAATAGAGAAAATGTAGATGCCGTAAGATACCACAGAACAAAGTTACACCAACAACTCACCAGAAGAAGCAGCCACTGAATACTAGATCCAGAAATAGGAAAGAAACTTTAGATACTTGAAAATTGTTCTTGATAAGAGGCAGAAGACAGGGGCCTCAGTAAAATAGAATGAAAGGGCATGAAGGGAGAACAGGATGTGAGACTTGGCCTGCAGGAGAGGAAAACGGAGCTTCATGAGACAGGCAAGGACTGCAAGGAAGGTAAAGAGATAAGAGCGCAATCTGAACTGAACTGAGAAGAATCTGTGTGGTGCAGACATCAAAACCAAGCTATGAAATTACACTGGAAAGACTCCCTCCAGAATGTGGAGAAGAGGAAGAGTATAATTATAAAATAGACGTCAAACAAAGAACATAGATAGCAGAGATCATACTTACCCAAGGAAGAGATCAGAAAAATTAGATCAGAAGCAGTGACAGACAAAGCTACCATAGACAAGAATTCTATAAAGCTGAAAAAGCACCCAAAACGACACATCAAAAGTTCTCACTGTTTCCTAAGAAAAATAATTAAATGACACCCATTCTATAGACACATCCTGACAACATCCATATGATTAAAAAATGAAAAGTCCTCAAGCATAAGGCAGAAAATGAGGGTTATCAACAAAGGAATAGGGTCAGGTTGGCCCTAGACTTTTCCACTATGATAATAAATGCCCAAATCTATTGCAACAATGTTGGCAAAGCAATGAAGGGAAAAGACTTTGGTCCAATAATTTATTTAACTAGGTAAGTTGTTTTTCTTGTGTGGAAAAAAAAGAAGGTATGTCCCTTAGTACGCAGAGTTTCAGATCAACAGATCACTCCTATTTTAGCCTCTTGAGGACAGAATCAAAATTAGGAGTTCAAGAAGGATTCACTGTAGTTTTTCTGTTTTTTAAAGAAAAAAAGCGAGCAGTAAAACAAGCTAAACTAAAAATCCCATCTAAAAAGTTGCAGGTAGAGACAGAGTTGAATAAAAATGTCAACTTTTTTTGAAACAGAAAATTATACTTGAAAGATTAAACATCATAATCTTATAAAAAGAACACTTTAATAATTCAGTGTATTAACAGAGGCTGGGTGGGGGAGAATAAACATAAGGGAAATAAAAAGTTATCAAATTATTAGCCTTCCACAGCCTTAAAGCTACCATTAGTTGATATTAAAAGAGCATATCTTGCCAAATCCCTGAAGAAGACAAAAGCAAACACCACATGGTCTAAATAGCTAAACTAGACATCAAGGAAAACAGCAAAGACCTATAAAAGATATGTTGGTAGCAGTAAAATTAAATGTAAAATTTTTAAAACCCTGTTATAAAACAAGGTCCTTCAGCTACATTATTGATTATGCCTAGCTAAATTAAAGACATGCACCTCAAATCGAAAACACTGAAATAGTTGAGAGAAATACAAACAAATGGAAAGCAGGAGGAATATTAAGTTCAGACAAAATAAAATTAAATGCAAAAGGCATCTAATGACATTAAAAGGATAACTTTATGTTAAGGTTAAATTTACAATGAAGGTATGATACATAAATTTCTGTGTAACAGATAATGTAACATCAAAATAATAGCCAAGAAACTTATTTATAAGCAAGCGGAATTTTATAGAAATAGAATTTTGTGGAAAATTAGCAACTCAGGCTTTAATAGAGGAAAATTACACAAGAATTTTGAATACTTATACAATACTATGTGTTGTTTTATATCATATCTTGTTTTAAGATTAGAAATATTAACCTTCACAATGAAAAACAAAAATGCACCCATGGAAAAAGATTATTTAACCAAAATAGCAGAGGCTGTACATGTCATATTTGTAGTGCTCAATGTAAAAACCTTAATGTGAATAAGCAAAGTTTAAACCACTGTCTCCCCCGCCAAAAAGAAAAGCTGTAAATTTTGAAATTACTTCTAAAAAAATTGTGGGTAAAAGAGGAAATCAAATATACACTTTGACCTACTCATACTGATTCTAGAATTTAATCTTAGGCAATTGCCAAATATGTGGACAATCATATGTGTGAAAGAATGCTGATTGCCAAATTATTTATGTTGTTTAAAAAATTAGGAAAAAAGTAAATGTTCAAAAACAAATAATTAAAAACACTTGATGTCAGCATCAAATGAAACAGCATTAAAAGCTCACATATAGCCGGGCATTGTGGCATGTGCCTGTAGTCCCAGCTACTCAGGAGGCGGAGGCAGGAGAATCGCTTGAGCCCAGGAGGCGGTGGTTGCAGTAAGCCAAGATTGCACCACTGGACTCCAGCCTGGGCAACAGAGCAAGGCTCCCATAATTTTTTGTGGTTATAAGGAACTCCCTTAAAATATTAATAGTCTTTTTCTCTAAGTGGTAATATTATAAATAAAAAGTTTCTGGTTAAACCTTGTAACCTCTATGAATACTATCCCTTTATTAAGAAATGACTGTTTTTAAAGCTAAATGTGTCCTAGGTACTTTCAGCAACTTCTATCACATTCACTCAACTCAATGAACCAACATATTCTTTACTACAAAAGTTTCCCTTTCAGTGAGCCCTGGCTCCCTAGGCTTTACTGGTCGCCAGCTCTGTGTAAGTGACTCGGGACCAGCTTTGTGGGAGCTGCTGTAGGGGCTACACGGGAGTCACCATGTGATTAGGGCCCTAAAATAACTTTGTTTCTTTTAATAGTTAAAACCCAAGGAGACTGTACATAATCCAATTTTAAATGGATATGAAAGTGATAGGCAGGAGTTTGGGCCACAGTGGTCAGGGAAAACCTCCAATGAGGAGGTAAAATACCAGGATCTATGCAGAGGAGTGGGAGAAACTGAGAGGAAGGAGATGATCACAGGCAAAATGGCAAAGGCAGGAAATCACCTGCAGTGGGAGGAAAGGGCAACGAAACTGGTGGGGACTGGACTGTAAACTGAGGCTGAAGGGGGCCTAGGGGTCTAATGAGCAGGTCACAGACGAGGGAACCAAATGCCCATGGGAAGAGCTTGGACTTAGCCCACTAGACAAGAGAGGTCCTTAAGTTTATGTGGGCTGATGAAAGTGGTGTTTTACAAAGATTACTGTGGGAAAAGTACGGATCATAAATTGTAGATGAACATATCTGGAAAGGAAGAAACTAGCACAGCTCCCTCCCAGCATTCTAGAAGACGGTGACGAGAATCTCCCAGAGTGGCAACAGTGAGAAGGGAAAGAAAAGAGTGACTGAGCGACATTGACAGGAGGGACAAGAGGGCAGTGGAATCAAAGCAGCCAGGATTGAAGCTTGTGATGCCAGGAACACGAGCCCAAGGATGGCCTGTTGGGCGTGGACTTTGAGGTCAGTTTTAGACACGGTGGGTTTCGGAGACAATGAAATCTCTGAGTGATGATTCCCACACATGGTCTCTCTACGAGCCCCTGTGCCTGCCACAGTCTTTGTTTATACCTGTAGTTTTTACCATAATTCTCAAAAGTAGCCATAAATTACACAGGTACTCAGCCTCTGGGCAACTGAATATGGAAGTACAAAGTGAGAAAAGAAGATATTAATATAGGAGTAATAGGTCTAAATATGATATTTTAGAATATAAGATTGGATGACTATACTTAGAAACAATCAAGGAAAAATGAAGAAGTGCCCAAGAACTAAGTTCTGAGTGTACCCAGTACTAGGGAAAAGGAGACAACCCAGGTGGTAAAAGAGAAGAGTAGTGTGCCATGGAAAAGAAGGAAACATCCCTGAAAGGAGAGATGTTGCCCTGGAAACAAGAGACCAGTGAGTCTGAACAATCAGGAAAGACTCAGACTTGACTAGAAAGTGACTCTCACTTTCCATCAAAAGCAGAACTTCTGTTAAGCAATATGCACAGAGGTCAAATGTAGATGGTTAATGAAGAAATGGCAGGGACAGGCTTAAAAGCAGTGGGTGGAGATTATCCAGCTGGAGGAGTCTGTCTTAAAACAGGGGAGGGAAAGGTCTTGGGTATAGCCAGGGATGCATCGAAGGGCTCAAGTCCACAAGTCCACCCACAAGGGTGGAACAACAACCTCAACCTAGGAAACACATGCTCATCACATGAATGAACTGACCGCTGAAGTGTGGGCAGGCCAGAAAAAACCTATAAATGATACTTGGAGCAAATCTCTAAAAACGTAGGAAATTAAACCACATCTGAGCAGCCTGATGCTACTTTAGATCCAGGAAAAGAAAGAAATCAAGTTTTCAAGGAAAGCAAAATTCAAACATGCAATAAAGACAGCATAATCAAAGACAGGGTCAACTGTGAGAAGAAAATTCGATCTGCCTCTAATACCATATACGGATTGTATTTTCATCAGATGTCCAGCTGTAGATAAATTTTTAGTTCAATCATTTTCAGATGTAAACTTCCCCTGCTCCTCTCTTCCCTTTGTGCTCCCACCCCACCTCCCAAATATTCCCACAATTCTGGCAATCAACAAATACCCTGAAATCTATTCCGCCTGCCTGCACCTCACTACTTTTTCTCTGAATTATTCTTTCATTCATCAAGTATTTACTAAGCCCCTAGTATGTTCTAGCCACTCTGCATATAGCAGAGAACAAATTCAACAGACAAAAATCTAGCCCCCATATGCAAACTGTATAGTAAGTTAGATAGTGGTAAATATTCTAATGGGGAAAATGCCAGGAGGAGGGAAGGATGAGCGAGGCACTGGGTGATCAGGAAAGGTTGCCTGAGAAGCTGTCGTCTGAGTGATCCATGTGGGTATCTGAGGAAAGAGGGTTGCAGTCAGAAGGAACAGCCAGAGAAGGCCCTAAGGCAGGAGCATGACTGCCATGTTCAAAAAACAGCAAAGATGCCAGTGTGACTAGAGCAGAGGGAGTAAGGGAGGGAGAGGACAGATCGCATGGGAACTTGTTGTCATTGCAAGGACTTAAGGACTTCAGTCTATACTTGGGGTATAGGAAGCCATTGGGAGATTTTTTGAATGCAGTGATATATGCCTTAGTAAGCTCACTCTGGCTAATGCTTTGAGAACAGACTTTAGGGGTAAAAGCACAAGGAAGCCAGTTGGAATGCTGTAGAAATGGTAGCTTTAGAGCAAGAATATTAGTGGTAGTGGTGACAAGTGCCTGGGTTTTATATGTTTTCTGAAAATAGAGCCAAGAGGATTGTTGATGGATTGGATGTAGGATGTGAGAATATGGGAGGTATAAAGCTGTACTCCAAAAGTTTTGGCATGAACACGTGGTTGGAATGATCAAGTTGCCAATTAAAAGTTGAGAGCATCAGCTTTCAGGTGAGCACAGAAGGAGGAGATTGTAACATCTGAGACGCTCTTTAGACATCCAGGTGGAGACATAAAGCAGTGAGGCATACAAATCTAGGGTTAAGACAGGTTATCAGTTATGGACAAAACATACTGACTCTAACCAGTATCAGTCATTGCTTGGTAAACGGTTCAGTCATATGTGTCGCACTAAAAAGGTTTATGTAAATGTATTGAGCAATGAGCCTCTTCTCAAGGTTACTGTCAGGAGATGAAATGCAAAGACAGCACACATAGACCTGAGAACTTACTGGAACACTGCAGTGACTCTTTCCCCAGGAGTGTTTTATCACAAACCAAGCACTGCAGAACCCCAGAGAAGGTTCCTGGGGCAAACTGATGTCGATTTAGCTTCTCTTTATCTTTGGCATCCTTGCTTTTTGTCTTCAGATGCAGCAGCAGCAGCAGGAAAGTGGGGAAAAATGAGAAAAGGAAAACGCTGTGAGCCAATCTTCTTACAGAAATCATCTGAGCAAGGTCTCTACATTTTCCATCAGAATATAAAGGCTGCACACAGAGGGACACCGTAACACCTAAATGTGACATTCTGGGCTTTAGCAATATTTCATAAGAAATATGTGTAAATAAAATCTAAAGTAAGTGATTTTAAAGAGAAAGTAGAAATTATACTAACTGCTGAGAAACTAAAACATCTATATTTTATAGACAGTATGTGAATAAGTTTAATTACCTTTGATTTATTCCGAGGGCTAGTCATCCTATTCATGAGGAAACTGAAAGTTCGACTCACTTTATATTTTTCAGACTCTGATTTGGCAGGTATGATGTATTTATCCCATTCTTCTTCCTGAATTCTACAAAAACAGAATCTGTTATCATGGCTTGTAGGACTTAAAGAGGAAGAACAGCATATACATGTGTGTGTGTGTGTACACATATATGTATGTGTATATATTTTTTTTCGGTTTTAGTGGTTGTTCTAAAGAGAAAATTTATTAAAAATACACTTATAGCATAAGTGAACAGACATGTGATTAGAGCAACAATCTCACAATGTCAACAATTACAGAACATAGGTGGTGGAAGTGGGTATACAGTATATAATTCTCTCAACTTTTCTGTGTACTTGAAAATTTTCATAATATAATATTGAGGAAATAAACCTTAGACTTATAATTTTACCTTGAAAACACTCATCTTCCTGTTTACTATGCTAGTAAGAATTCCCTAGAGCACAGACAAGGCAAATAACCAACAATATGCAACTGGATTTGATTTATTTTTGGAACACAGAGATAATACTCAGTAGACACATGTTTCCTTTGTTGATACAGCCTAAGAAACAGACTGCCTGCCACTCTGTGCAGCCTCTCCCACTCAGCACAATCTGAGACTCTCCAGGTTGTGGAGGAGAGAGGCTGTGGATACTCCATAAAATAAGAAGCAAGATAGAGGTAACTGTACCCACCCATGAATACCCTGAACACCACTTATTTTCTTCTCATCCACAATACAATTATTCTCTAGAAAAAAACATATCCAAACTATGAAAGTTACAATTCTCCCTAGAGCTTCCTCTGATAATCTTATATTTCTATTATTACTGAGGAAAGAATAAATTAAAAATCAACCTAAATATCATGTCAAACCAGGTAACACTTCTGTAGATGATTTCCATAGTGATTACTTCCACCACCTACGTTCTGTAATTGTTGACATTGTGAGATTGTTGCTCTAATCACATGTCTGTTCACTTATTCTATTTCCTAACTAAAGTCTCTCCTACCCCCTAAAATTCTCACTTTTCCGAACTGATAACTAACATATTTATCTCTGAGAAGTATTTAAAAGCAATCAAATTACTGATATACACCAAAATATATATTACTATATTTTGTGAAAATATTGCTTTCAATGACAACTTTCTAGGACTTTGATTTTTCTTATCTAATTAATGACAGGCTTAGACTAAATTATTTCCAAGACCCCTTCCACACTTTAATATGGTACATATTACAATAAAACTTTAAGTTATTTAAGCTCTAGATTAGGTTTTAGAGTTCAAACCTATTAATTCATTTAGAAAAAAAAAAATACATGGCTTAAGAGCTGCCTCTTGACCACATAGATCTAAAGGTACAGTCAGAACAGTGTTATGTCCTGTTACTCAAAGTCTACACAGTAAATGAAATTGGATTTGCTGCTTAGAGAAAACATTTTAAAAGGCAGAAGAAAAAGGAAGTGAATAGAATTAAATATACTCTATGCCAAAAGAGTAGTGAAAGAATCTCAGACCCTCTTAATTTCCTTTCTACTTCCATGCTACCTCTAGTCATTTTTACCTAGGATATCTGACTGGTTAATAGAATCCAAAATTTTCCATAACCTCTGGTGTCTTACACATCCTAATTTGCAAAATTTGTGCCATAATATTCAATAGGCTCACTTTCAGAACTGCAGGAAGTTTTCATAATATTCAATAGGCTCACTTTCAGAACTTTGAGAGTTTGAAGAGAGTCCTCTCTTGGAAGGCCTTTTGTGACCCCACAAAATGCTATCCAATGTCTAAGAGAAGAGAAGAGTAATGAGGAGACCTAATGTCAGAATTTAAAAATGATTAGGTCATTGCAGATTTTGAGGTCAAGAAACCCCTTTTCTATTTCCCAGCAAGAACACAACTAAACTATTGCAAATGAAAATTAATTCTTGGTTACCCAACTCTACTCTCAACTCCCCTGCTACAGAAGACTATATCAAAAACGACAGTTTCCACATTGGTTAAAAACTTATAAATGTACAATTTACCATATCCTTTATACTTCTACAACATGACACTTTAACTTTTTTTTTTGAGATGGAGTTTTGCTCTTGTTGCCTAGGCTGGAGTGCAATGGCATGATCTTGGCTCACTGCAACCTCAGGCTCCCAGGTTCAAGCGATTCACCTGCCTCAGCCTCCTGAGTAGCTGGAATTACAGGCACCCACCACCACGCCCAGCTGATTTTTGTATTTTTAATAGAGATGGGGTTTCGCCATGTTGGCCAGGCTGGTCTGGAACTCCTGACCTCAGGTGATCCGCCTACCCTGGCCTCCCAAAATGCTGGGATTACAAACGTGAGCCACCGACTCCGGCCAACACTTCAACTTTTTAAGCTGAGGTTGATAAGACCTGAGAGATAACAATGGAAACATAAAAATGCTGAAACATTAAATATAAAAACTTAAACCATCACCTAACTTGGCAGAAATGTGAATATCATAGTCATAATCCAGTATCAGATTATGAAGATGGGTAATACAGTATAACCTCTGGGCAAATGTAGAAGGTTGGTTGCTTCATTTCAGATCTAATTTAACTATGTGATATTTACCTATGTTAAAATCAGGCACTTTAGAAAATAACTGAGAAGAGAAAACCCTCAAATAATTTCATAATAGAATTTAAATAGCTTTTACATTTGTAAGAATCTGGAAAGATTAAGGTTTTTTTTAACATCCCAGAACAAGAATGTCTAATCTCTATTATTAGTTTGTTGACCGATAGCATCACTCACAATAAAGTTTTACAAACCCTTCTTCAGAGCCTCTAATGATATTGCCTTTCCCATAGGTAAATAGACATTTAAAATATATTAAGAATACGGATTCTTAATATTTTAACCCTTAATCTATTTAAAGAATTGGCATCTAAAGTGTTTTTTTCTTGTTGTTGTTTTTGGGGTTTCTGTTTTTGTTTTTTTTTTGAGATGGCTGTGTCACCTAGGCTAGGGTGCCACAGCGCGATCTTGGCTCATTGCAACCTCCGCCCTCCAGGTTCAAGCTATTCTCTTGCCTCAGCCTCCTGAGTAGCTGGGATTACAAGCGCCCACCACCACATCTGGCTAATTTTTGTATTTTTTAGTAGAGACAGGGTTTCCTCATGTTGACCAGGCTGGTCTCAAACTCCTGACCTTAGATGATCCACTCACCTAGGCCTCCCAAAGTGCTGGGATTACAGGCATGAGCCACCGCACCTGGCCTAAAGGGATGAAAGAAGTTCCTGCTATGCAGATTGAAAACTGACACAGTGGAACTTTTGTTAACACTCAGATCCTCAGATTTGAAGAAAGAGGAGGAGAAGGAGGAAACATATATAATAGATTTAAGACAGACGGTGGTAGTAAAATAATCAAGTCATGCCAGATAATCCTTAAGAAATTAGAATAGATAGAGTGCTGAAATGAGCCTGCAAGGTATAGAGTGAGCTCATTTTTTACATGGATGTCTCCTTTTCTAGAAACTAAATGATTCATACAAATAAAAGAATATCAAAGAAGGCACCATCTTAGGTAAATACCTACAACATGACCAAAGCAAAGCATTAGGTGTGGCTTGGGATCTTATTGGCATATCCAACAAGATAAGATAGCAGGAATAGAGTGGGTGAGATGAAAGATCTACTTTACTAGATACACCAAGGAATATGACTGAGAGAGTAAGATGCTTTCAGGATGTGGACCAAGAAAGATTAAAGAATAGAAAGAAATAGAAAACAAAAACAGGAGTGACTAAGAACAAATAATCAGATAAAAAGAAACTTCATACGCATGCCATCGAAGTTAAAATATTTTATAGGCTACTATTTAGCCAAGTATAACATTGGCTCCTTTGGTCTTAAATCTCTCTCTTAATGAAAAATAAACATTTTTTATATTTTTAATTTAAAAATATCTTGATAACAATCCATTACTTCTCCAGTTGTTAAAAAGATAACAGGGAGAAGACTGCTAATCAAAATGATGACCAAGATGAAGATCAAATTCCAGAATGAGGAAGTAAATTGCTTAAATGAGGTAATAAATGTAAGCTGCTTAAAACAGTACAAGGCACATACAAATGTTCAATAACTGTCAGTAATTACTGCTTTTGCTATCATCATCCTCACTGCCATTGTCATGAAGTCATCTTCATCATCATCCTATCTTTCAAGGGCATTCTTAACCTTCCTCTGTTTGTATCATTTGAAAGTTTCTATTCTGGTTTCAAAAAGAATAGAAATGAACCAAAGGAGGCATTTTCTTATTAATACTTTGATTCCAAGATTTAAAACAAAACACCCCATCTTGATCCATATACTAAAACGTTTCAAAGTTTTAGCACTAATCTCAAACAAAATTAAACCATTTCACTCTTTTCAGATGGTCTCTTAAAGTCAAACATGTGTGCCATTCTGGCACTTGTTTTGCATGTAACCCTGGAGCTATTTCACAGTGTGACTCATGGGCAGTTAGTTATTCAACACCAACAAAAACCAACCATCATGCTTGCACACTAGTCTGCTTCCCAAGCTATACTACAACAACAGTTTCACCTTCTAGGACAAAGAGAAGCTTAGGTTAAATCTGCCTCTCAACCACGAAACTGATCATGCTTACAAGTCTTCTGCATTGCTTACTCTTTGTTTCCAGCTGAAGGGCTACTAGGCAAAAATCCATAGAGAGACAGTAGGGATATTTAGGCACTTTCTATAATTGACCACCCAGGGTTCTATTACTAAAGTAAGTCCCCTAGTCACGGTGGAACACAGCTAGAGAAGACATGTTGCTTTTCTAAAACAGGTGGTCCTCACACTGCTCCCCTTGAAGGTGTTTGGCTTTGAAGATACCCAAACAGAACATGCTGTCCCCAGTCCTGAGGCCTGCACAGCCAAGGACTGAATGGAGAGGGCTGGCAGATCTATCCTGACACAGACCCCAGAGAGAGCAAAGGGTCTCAGGCAGGCTTGTTACATGGAAGAACTAGTGAACAGATAGCAAAAATGATGTGCGGACATTTCCAAAGGAGGATCATGCAGTTCTTCAGGAAAACTGGAAAAGTTAAAGTACCTTTTTTCTCTTGGTGGCTCCGGCAAGCTGTAAGCTCTTTGCTCTACAAGACACAACAATAAAATGAAAACTAAGGCAGACAAACTGGCAGTCATATGTTAGTCTGAAATGCATACTCAACCATATTGTATCATTATACACAATACCAGCTAGAAAATAATGAGAAAATGAGTAATCTTATATAAGTAAGGCATTGCTCTGGATTTTTTTTTTATCACTTCCTGTAATTTAAAGAGGGTAGGGAGAAATATGCCAACATGTAATGACTTTATGAACTAAGTTAGCATCAGCAAGGACAGCAAACATTTTCAGAAGTGCAGAAAATTAGTCATATCTTTTTGGATACTTTTCACTAGAGTCATCCGTATTCTTCATAACACTAATCCCCTAACATACGGAACCAATAAATAACCGCTTTTAAACAAAGCTCAAATGAAGTCTTGAAGGACAGCACAAGAAGAGTTAATTTTCATATAGCTGCAATGTCCTTATAAAATCCTAGCAGCAGCAAGTTCAGAGATGTCCTCTGTGGCTCATGGGAAAGGGAGGACCGCTTTTTCCATTGGACTTGTAGAGGGAGGCAGAAGGGGAGGCTCATGCAAGCAGCTTGGAGCCATCTTGTTTCCAGAGTTGAAGTACTTACTACAGGGGTGGAGGAGAGACACTGATTTAGACAGTGAGAGAGCCTGAAGGAGGGGGCGGCCGCTGTGGAGCACACCATCTACAGAGCAGGGACAAATCCTTCACTCTCGCAATCCACAACAGTGAAGAGGCAAAACTAGGTTGCAAAGGGAAATGACACATAAGGAGGAAAACAAATACATATCCCCTGAAATGGGTAATATCAAATGTTGCACCTAAAACTATCTTGTATGTAATAGGAAATCTACTTTGAAGAATTTGAAGGCTTTATTTTATGAGCCATTATCAAGTGTTCCTCAAATTAAGTCATAAGCAGAACTATGCTTATGGTAAATAGGCCGAGGTACCAAGAGAATAAGCCACCAACTGTTCAAAATCCAATCAAATTCCATCCATCAGCTCACAACGTTTTCAAAAGTACGTTTACGTCATTCCTCAAATTCTTAAATGCAGAACACCTTTGTCCCCCTTGGTGAGACTGTAGTTATCATTTTAATATTGGCGATGTTCCTATCTACCTAAATCTACAATAGACCAAAGGGAATTATAAAACTAGATTCTGTTTTACAAACATCAAAAATAAAGTTGCCATCATCGTACTCTTGGCTCAAAAAAAAAAAAGACACATGAGAAATTACAGTAAGTAACTCTTTGGAAGTGACAAGGAAGACAGAACATCACAAATAATAATAAAAAGGACAGAAAACATCCTAGATTTGTATATCTGCATTACAGCTCTTGTATGGGAGCTTCCCGCTGGGACATAAGAAGACTTGGACTCTGTTCAAATAGACCTGAAATTTTTTAGGACTACTCAAAACTCATCAAGAAAGGATTTATAGCAACACAACGTCAATTTACTTTTCATAGTCCTATGGTATTGACTGACCTAAATGGTATCAATCCAAATGTTTGCAGCCATATAAGTCTATCCATTGGAATCTTCATATATTTAGTGAGTAGCGTCAACCTAAATTGCCTGGTTCTGTTACCTTCTGGATAGTATCAAACTTCATTCAAGTGGCCTTGTCTTTAAATATATTGTCTAAAGATAAGGTTTTGTTTACTGAAAACCAAAGGAGTTGATATCAGCTTTTTATTCTTTCTAACTCAAATGCAAAGGTTTCAGGCTTGCATGTAAGGTAAAGATATCCTTCCTTGATCATTAAAGAATAAGTAAATTAGGGCTATTTTCCCTTGTGAACAATCAGTTTCCTCTTAATTGTGTGGTCAATAATTTCAAACTCTAGAGATATCTGACTTCATAGATCAAGGACCACAGATCTAAAGGCAAAGCCATAATTTGAAGCACAGAAAACTTAAACATGTTTTCCAAATAATAACAATGTGAAGTTAATTCACCAGCTGGGACTATCAGTGAAAAGGTGTCAAGCTGCTATTAAAAATATACCAACCTACACTAAGGCTGGGGAGACCCAGAGACCTAGAAAGAATCCATAAAACAAAAAACAAAAATCCAGAACAAATTCAATCCATCTTTATCCTGTCCTCTCAAGGGAGTTGTATCCTTTCTCTCGTAACTTTTCCTCTTCTCCCATTCCAAAAATAAAAACTGACATGTATTATCAGTCTTGATCTCTTCTCTTCTACCATTACATCCCAGAAAAAGGAAAACAAAAATCATGGTAGCATTTCTTTTGTATTTTATCTATCTTTTTTCTCATATTCACTCAACAAATATTTATTGAACATCTAGCATATACGTCATTATTCTAGGACAGTATTTCAAGCACCAAGATTATGTCTTTAGTATTGTTCTGCATGGCATAAAAATGCAAAATAACAATTTAATAAGCAAGAATAAGAAAAAAGAGAGGGAGGCCGGGCGCGGTGGCTCAAGCCTGTAATCCCAGCACTTTGGGAGGCCGAGACGGGTGGATCACGAGGTCAGGAGATCGAGACCATCCTGGCTAACACGGTGAAACCCCGTCTCTACTAAAAAATACAAAAAAACTAGCCGGGCGAGGTGGCGGGCGCCTGTAGTCCCAGCTACTCCGGAGGCTAAGGCAGGAGAATGGCGTAAACCCGGGAGGCGGAGCTTGCAGTGAGCTGAGATCGGGGCCACAGCACTCCAGCCTGGGCGACAGAGCCAAGACTCCGTCTCAAAAAAAAAAAAAAGAAAAAAGAGAGGGAATAAAATAAATCCTATCTTAAATATTTTATCTTGAGAAAATATTTGAGTAGTACTTAAAAGTACTTAAATTCATCTCTTGCTTTCTGAATCTTTTAAGTCTCTTTAAGGATAATAGACAATAAAGATATTCTCTAAGACACTGACAAAAATTTCATTATAATGCTATGTATTATGCATTGGCATGAATACTTTCAAAAATGCTTTTTAATATAATTATTACATATTAATTACAGAAAGTATGAAATAATTACATTTCAAAATGGGGGCAGGTGAAAATGGGAGGAGTGACTTAGAGAGGATACAACGGGAGCTCTAAGTTGTACATAATTTTTCCATTTATAGATCTGAATCACTTGAAAATTCAAGATGCATGTTTATGATTTGCACTCCTTTTTGTATGTATCCTATATTTCAATTAAAAGTTTATTGCCTAAAAGTTATATTTCTAATTGCTTACATTGCCAACAAAAAAATGTTGAGATATATTTACTCAATTTACAAATATGTTATTTCAACTCTCCGAAGTCCCTTTCTAAAAAAAGAAAGAAGAAAATCCATTCTGCAACACTCTGGCTCTGAGGAGTTGGATTATGTTAGCAACGTATATATGAGACAAAAGTAATTTTTATAATTTACTCAAATAAAATCCTCTAAAGCCCTCATAATAATATAACTGGAATCAATTCTAATTTACACTATCCTTGAGGAAAACATTCTATTCCAAGAATAAAGCAGCAGAGAGGTGTATATGCATTTGTAATCTCAACAAAATCAAATCTGATCAAAATCAAATTTGGCTGTTATCCAATGAGAAAAGAATTTTGTCAGGCTTAGAAAAACCAGTTACGGAAACAGAACTAAAAGTTCTTGTCTGCTGTTCTTGAATATTTTATGTACTTATACTAACTGAAAAATCTGTTCTGGAATAGAGTATTTTCAAACCCAAATGTCAAATGATGCTTACCTTCACTTGAATTGCACACTGTTAATTCACGCACCAAACGAGTTTTTCCTAAAGAAATTTTGGGTGATGAGCAAGAGTAAGAACGTGAGCGAACTCCAGAAAGCAATGATTCCTAAAAGAGATTATAATAAAGTTTTTAAAAATTTATACATGAGATCTGAAAATATATGTTCACCACCTCAAATGTTACTAAATTAGCACCTTTGAAAAGAGATTCAACCTGAACATTTCTGATATGATCTCATTACGTGTTTCTGTTTTCCTCTCACAATTTTTAAAATGTTATTGTCATTTTAACACTTTAGCAACCTTCAGTTTGGGGAATAGTTCCTGTATATACTATAGAATGCAACTATGATATCCTAGCCAACTTGACTAAAAATGAAAACTTAAGACAAATGACTTTTTCTTTGTATATTCAATAATGAGTTTGACTTATTATTTTTACCTGAGGTGTCAGTTATTTTGCTATTTTACTGCAGCCCTCCAACAAAATTCTATATTAACTGAGATTTCTACATTTAAGGATTACTAGAGGATAGTGGAATAGCCACTTACAATTATAAGAGTTTTTCAGACTTCCAAACCATGATTTAAATTTTGTTAGCTGCAACATTTAGGGAAAAATATATCCAGTTAATATACAAATCCTTCTAATCTGTACTCAATTTTTGATGGACCTTCCATGTAGCACTTTCTGAGATGGATGTTTGAATATCACTAATTTATACATCCTTAATATTACTACTTTTAAATGACCTGCCAGTTTTGTTCCTGTTGTCCCAATTACTTATTATTCCTATCATTATATTGGCAACATACATGAAAATGCAAGATGGCAAGATCATTAAGACATAGTTTTCTTATATGTTCCAGAAAATTTAATTGAATATGCAATAGAACTCCATTGAAGCCATTTATAGCACCCAACTTCTATCCCATAAAGGCCTTAGGATTGATCCTGCCCATGCATTTTTAAGATATTGCTTAAGGTTAAAGCTAAAAGAAAATAATGCAAAACCCTTTACTAAAATCAAACCATCAGAAACTGACCTTCACGAGCACTGGTCTCTTTTGTTCCCTCTAAGGAAAAACACATGGTTACCCTAAGTTCATTAGTTCAGTTAAGGAGCCTGGAGGAAAGTTGAAAAATAGAAGCCTGACCTCGCTTCAAAGGGCCTTGGGCTGTGGCTGCTATCTTATTGGGGAGCACCTACTGGGCCTGGATGTCAAGAAGGCCAACCCAAGTTGTCCTATAACCCTAAACAGTGAGCTGGCCACTAAGAGCCCTCCTCAAAGTCATGTATATGTGGTAACCATGTATATGTGGAACTTTGAAAATTGTCCAAAACTTTGGCAAAAAGTTATACTGGGTAATTACAGAGGCAAGGCAGATATATTTATGAGACAGATTCTTCCTAAAAATGAGCAACATGAAACTGTTGCAAAGGCCTGGATTATTTTTCATCCAAGTAATGATGAACTTTTCACAATTCCACTCAACATGCAAAACTAAGAATTATCTACATAACAACCATACAAATTTCTCATTATCCAGAAATATCACATGACCTTCAGATGCAAAAGATGATGGCAGCTCTACAGGTCTTAGAGGGTAGAGGATGCAGGATCTGTGCTTAAAAGACCCAGAATTGAGTTCTGATTCTATCACCAAGCTGGTGATACAAAGCTGGACAACCTTTCCAGAGTCTCATCTACTCAAAAAATAAAATTAAATAAAAGCACTACTTATGTAATAGGTGAGTTATGTGGCAATTATATATTGTGTACATACATAAAATATATTTTGTATATTGTAGGGCATGCTACAAAAATAAGGTATTATCATAACAACCATATTTTAGAAAGAGTTTTGCCATAGCACACATTGTTTTACAGTAATAAGTAAACTCAAGAAGAAAACAAGTAGAAAATAACAAATCAAATAGGAAAAAATAATATGTTCAAACACAAAGGGCTTTCTTACATTCAGAGGAATGTATTTAGTTTTTAATAAATAAATAAGTAAATAAATAACAAAAAAACAAGCACACCTAAATGAAACTCCAATGCAAAATGACCAACAAGAGAAAACCTGGCTCCTGTGGAAAAGTTGACAAAATTTGTGATGTTCCGGATTAGTTCAAGCACCCAGAAATGCTCAATAAGCATCACTTCTACCTTATTAACATCATTTACCTCATCACCAGGGCCACGCAATAATTTACATGAGCAAAACAAGATTGATCACTAAACTCATTTAACACTATCAGTTTTTCTCCCTTTGCTTAAGAGATGATAGGAGAAATCATTGTATGAAATGATAAAATTTCCCAAGTATGTGAAAGAAAGATGGTATGCATTCATGGTGAATTAACGAAAACGTAAATCAGCCATTTTGAGTAAAAATTATAAAAATTAAAACACAGTGGAAAGATTAAAAAGACAGACTCAGTCAGATATCACATGGGTCCCAAAAAGTAGTTCATATGTATGAATAAAATACAGTATGTCTTTCAGACACAGCTGGGTAAATGTAGACAACATATTCTCCACACTTGCAATATACCAAATTTATACCAATAAGAATACCTTCGACTGTAGATTACTCGATAGAGGAAGTGATTCAGCCCTGGAGATATTAAAATCTGGTTCAGTGTTAGTCTCAAAAGAGTCCAATTCATCCCCACTAGGAATCCCAGTTCTTGAGGAGCTCTGAGACCCTGGAGTGTAACAGACGTGCGACGGCTCAGAATGCCCTTCCCCTTCACTGTCGGCGTCCAAGGCATCAAGGCTGGAACTAAAGCACAAAGCCAGCAAGTAAGTAAAGAAGCAAGGAAGGACACAGAGCGTCATTAGTTTCTACTTCTCTGAACTCAGATTCTTTCATCGGGGTGGGGTGCAATAGGTACTCATTTAATTTCCAACTAGTATTTAATTAGCCTTTTTCTCCTCCGTCCAAATCTTTTTTTTTTTTTTTTTTTTGAGACGGAGTCTCGCTCTGTCGCCCAGGCTGGAGTGCAGTGGCCGGACCTCAGCTCACTGCAAGCTCCACCTCCCGGGTTTACGCCATTCTCCTGCCTCAGCCTCCCGAGTGGCTGGGACTACAGGCACCTGCCACCTCGCCCGGCTAGTTTTTTGTATTTTTTTAGTAGAGACGGGGTTTCACCGTGTTAGCCAGGATGGTCTCGATCTCCTGACCTCATGATCCGCCCGTCTCGGCCTCCCAAAGTGCTGGGATTACAGGCTTGAGCCACCACGCCCGGCCCTCCAAATCTCTTTTTAGATAAAATTTTATCTTACCCCAAATGAAC
This sequence comes from Colobus angolensis palliatus, assembly GCF_000951035.1. Classification (NCBI taxonomy): domain Eukaryota; kingdom Metazoa; phylum Chordata; class Mammalia; order Primates; family Cercopithecidae; genus Colobus; species Colobus angolensis. The sequence continues at coordinate 6,132,916 of NW_012118376.1, forward strand.
ATTCCTACCTTGCAAAAGCCATTTCTTTCTTTCATTTTCTTTCTTTCTGTCTTTCTTTTTTTTGTTGTTTTTGTTTTTTGAGACACTTGTGTTCTGTCGCCCAGGCTGGAGTGCAGTGACACAATCTTGGTTCACTACAACCTCCACCTCCCAGGCTCAAAGGATCCTCCCACCTCAGCCTTCAGAGTAGTTGGGACTACAGGCGTGCGCCACCATGCCTGGCTAATTTTTGTGATTTTTGTGTTTTTTGCCATGTTGCCCAGGCTAGTCTCAAACTCCTGGGCTCAATGGATCCACCCACCTCAGTCTCCCAAAGTGCTGGGATTGCTGGAGTGAGCCACCACACCTGGGGCAAAAGACAGTTCAAATACCTGAAGAAACAAAAGCTGGTTTGAGTTAGTACTAACCTCACCACTTGTTTTGTAAATATAATTATTGATATCGCAAGTCCCAAATAGTAACCCATCAAATATTTTAAATGCTGGTGGAAACAGAGCCACTGGGCTGTTTGCAGGCAAGCCTCTGGGGGGGATAATCCCCTGCATGTGACTAAGCTGCAGAAGTGTCATTCTCTCCCTGTCCCTGAAGTGGGAAGCTCAGGAGGGCAGAGGCACACCAAGGAGAGATGCGTGAAGGTCCCACCCATCTACCCCAGGGCCATGTCAAGACACAGTTCTGAAGTGAGTCGTGCAATGTCCCAAACATGTCATACTAAATGATCATTTTTAGAGGTTAAAAAAAGATGATTCCGAGGCTGGGCGCGGTGGCTCACACCTGAAATCCCAACACTTTGGGAGGCTGAGGTGGGTGGATCATGAGGTCAGGAGATTGAGACCATCCTGGCTAACACAGTGAAAATCCGTCTCTACTAAAAATACAAAAAATTAGCTGGCTGTTGTGGCGGGCGCCTGTAATCCCAGCTACTTGGGAAGCTGAGGCAGGAGAATGGTGTGAACCCAGGAGGCAGAGCTTGTAGTGAGCCGAGATCGCGCCACTGCACTCCAGCCTGGGCGACAGAGCAAGACTCCGTCTCAAAAAAAAAAAAAGATTCCTTTGAAAACTCTACCTTAGAACCAGGTAGTAATTCTGTTTGACAACAACTTTTTCCTCATTTAACTTTAATAAACCATGAAATTAAAAGGAAAGAATTTGACCTTCCACATCCCACGTCTATTCCATAACACTACATTTTAAACTATTCAAACTTGGAGGCCAGCAGCTTTCCTGGGTGCATGTTAAGGCACGAAGCATTTCAAATGTGTGTTTTGTGGTTTTTTTTTTTTTTTTTTTCGGTTGTTACAGTTCTGGAGTTATAATTTAATAAAAAAACAATGAAACATCCTTGATTTTGAAATACGAGAACCAGAAAATGAAAATAGGAATCAATACACTCAGCTCATATTAGAATGAAAAGCTTTAATGTTGGGTATATGATATAAAAATAAATAATGACATGTGTGTTTTGTGGTTTTTTTTTTTTTTTTTTTCGGTTGTTACAGTTCTGGAGTTATAATTTAATAAAAAAACAATGAAACCATCTTGATTTTGAAATACGAGAACCAGAAAATGAAACTTTGAATTAACCTGTTTAGGTTATTTAAAAAAAAAAAGAAAGAAAAGAAAAAACCCATAGGCTATTTAATGGACACAGTAAGTCAACTGAACACATGGTATGAGTCCTGGTCTTACTCTACCATGCCTCTAATGCAAACACAGAGCAGTTTCTAACCCTTGAACACTTTCACAGGCACTACTGGGTACCAGAAAACCCAGCAGTGAGAAGAAGCCCTGGCTGGCACCACCGAGGATTTCCAAAGTGGGGTTTTCTCCTTTGGAAACTCATTGAGGGCCAAGGTGAAGACCTTGGCATTGAGAAGAAGAACACATTAGAAGTGGACTTCACACTTTACCTCAATCAAACACACAAATATCATGGAGTCTATTCGACTATTTCTCATAAAACACTGAAACTTCATGTTAAGAATATCTTCCTGGTAAACACTGGTGATTTAAATGCTCCGGTAAATGTATTATGTCGGTGCAAAAGTAATTGTGGTTTTTGACTAATCTAATAATTACAGGTATTTCAAGTTGCTGCGTGGTTTCCTAGTACAACAATCCGAGACGGAAGGAGACTTCAAGGCGGGTTGAAGCTTGCCGATGTCTTGTACCTCAGCACTTGTCTTTCAACTTGTGATCTCTGTACCAGTGGAAAATAGTTCTTCAAATGATTGGCAGCCCGCAATAATATCCGATTTTAACACAAGCCTTTCCAGTTACAGACACCATTTCATCATCACTATGAATACATCCTAGAAGTATCAGTATTTTATTTTGCATACTATAAAACATTGTTTCTATTTATTCAAACGGGGCTACTACTTTTCTTTGTTAAGCTATTAACATAAGATATTGGTGGCACAGGCAATGTTCTTCAGGATAACCTCTAGGTTCTTGTTTTACGATATTATTTTTCTAATTCCCAATAGTGGGATAAGAAATCAATTCATTAGGTTGTAATTAGAGTTTTTTAAAAAAATATATAGAATAGAAAATATCAGAATATGTTGCACATGCCATTTTATAAGACTTCACTTAAATTTTAAGGGAGATAGGGGACGTTCACGGCGGCATGCATTTCTTACTGTGGATTGTAGTTTTTTAAAAAGGTTTGAAAAATACAAGCTTTAGAATGAAACAAACACTTGTCTACTGCTTAATTTTTTGTTGTATAGTATTTTTAAATTAATGTTTTATTACTTTTCTTCCCTTTGTGGTTTCTCAAAACAGTTATTACATTTAAATAAGATAACCTATGGCTATATAGTATGCATGTTTTAGTTTCACCAAAATATTCTTTTAAACCCTAGAAAACTTAGGACTCAGGTCCCAGTCAGCCATGTCCTTATATTAACTCCAGTTTTTACTGTGTGCCCCCAAATTTCTCCTTCATTAGAAGTTTCCAGCCTCTAGGGCTATTATCCACTTATTAACAAATCAAGTACATTTCACTTTGAGTTTGTTATCAACTTACTTCCTAACATGACATCCACTGAAGGAAGGGACCCACAGCCACCGTAGGGCTTTCCAGGGATTGTGACTTCTCTCCCTTCATTCCTACATTTTTCAGAGCAGAGGGAGGGCAAAGGAGATGAAGTCAGCTCGTGGAACCAGCCAGAAGGCTTTTCTGGAGAATGGCTTCTCCTTCCTCTCCTGGCTTCCTCCCTTTCCCCCAAGCAGTGACATCTTCACAGAGGTTTCTAATTACCTTTACCCAGAACAGATATTTTTTCTAAATTATATTCTACGAGGAAAAATTATATCTGTAGCAGTGAAATGTTTAAACTTTCCAAGGCAAGACCATGATCAGAAAGTATAATTTAGATACTCTGCAAGTATCTGCATAAGCATTAATAAAACAGAGACCATTTGTGTCTTTTCCATGCTATATTCCTAGAGGGCTTCTTCTAAAGAACTTACTTATCTCTTGAGATGTAGGGGCTCACACACTTGACAAATTTTTTTTTTTTTTCTTTAAGACAGTCTCAGTCTGTCCCCCAGGCTGGAGGGCAGTGGTGTGATCTCTGCTCACTGAAATCTCTGCCTCCCGGGTTCAGGCAATTCGCCTGCCTCAGCCCCTCCCCTGAGTAGATGGGATTACAGATGCATGTCACCACGCCCAGCTAATTTTTGTATTTTCAGTAGAGAGGGAGTTTCGCCATGTTGGCCACCTAGGCTGATCTCAAACTCCTGACCTCAGGTGATCTACCTGCCTCAGCCTCCCAAAGTGCTGGGATTGCAGGCGTGAGCCACCATACCCAGCCACTTGACAGATCTTAAAGATCCACTAGAAAGGATTTATCACACATAGCTCAATTTATTTTTGCAAAACTGTACAGAACCTTGTCTGGACTGGCGGTCTCTTGTCCCAAGCAGACGTATGGACAGTTCAAATTAGCCTTCACTTCAAATTACAGTAGTGACTACCCAGCATCTATAAAACCATAATTCACAAAGCATAAATGTAAAGCAAGTCTTTTATTATTTACACATCACACATAACCCTTGGTACCAATATGTGCTAACGTTTTACAACCTCATATTGCATATTGTGCTGTATCTCAGTGATGAGCACCTACTGATTGCTGGTTCCTCTCCCTTTCTCTCCCCTCTATATTAACTCTCTGCTGAATACTCATTCACCTATGTGCATGTTCATTCATACTGAAATATTTATATACATAGAGAAATAGAGAAATATTTATATAAGTATTTATCACATTTATGTGTGTATTTTACGTTCACTTTGATTCATTTTATATGTGAAAATGAACATATAATCACATGGGTAGGATACAGGGGAAAAAATAAGCTACTCCCTAAGGAAAGTGTGATCAACAGGATAAAATGAAATTAGTGGAAATTGGCCTGTTCCCTAAAGAAAACAGACAATCAGATAGACAGATACAGATATACAGATACAGACACACACATGTGTGCACATACACTAATATATGCAATCATATCAGATGCAATGAAATATCATTTTAATGACTTTTATATATACAAGAAAATGTAAGGGAACTGAAAGTAAAATAAAGATATATACAAGAAAATACAAGGTAACTGAAAGTAAAATAAAGATAAATTTTATGTTAAAATATAAAATATATATTATGTAAAATAAAACAAACATTCATGAGCCCACCCAACTTGAAACTTGGATACTGGCCATCTACCATGGAAACTCTGTAATGATTCATTCCATTCCCATTTCCCTATTTCCCCTCCCTAGAGGTAACAACTATTTTGAATTCAGGAATTTTTTCCCCTTCATTTTTTTGTTTCTTTTTTTCCTTTTTTTTTCTTCTTTTTGAGACAGGTCTTACTCTGTCACCCAGGTTGGGGGTTCAGTGGTGCCATCTTGGCTCACTGCAACTTCTGCCTCCCAGGTTCAAGTGATCTTCCCACCCCAACCTGCCAAGTATCAGGACCACATGTGTGTGCTGCCATGCCTCGCTAATTTTTGTATTTTTGGTAGAGATGGGGTTTTACCATGTTGCCCAGGCTGGTCTTGAGCTCCTGAGCTCAAGCATTCTGCCTGCCTTGGCCTCCCAAAGTGCTGGGATTACAGGCGTGAGCCACCACACCCAGTCTCTTGTTTTTCTTTATAGCTTATGCACATATGTAGGCCCTATAATAATATATTGTTTAATTTGCATTTTATAAAAATGAAATCTAACAAGTATTTTGGGGATTTTTTTTTTGTTCCTTCATGCTTCTAAAGTCTACGTTATTATGCACGCAGATGTATTTGTAGTTAATTCACTTTCATTACTGTACAGTATTCCCTTGTATAACTATATATAATTTATTTATTCCACTTTTGGGTTATTTCCTGCTGGTATAAATACTCACATATAGGTCTCCTAGTACACAAGAGGAAAATGCGTATATGACTTTACAAGATAATGTCAAATTATTTTCCCAAGTTATACAATTTTCTCTTCTATCATCTTTACGCAGGAATTTCCATGTTACGCATTCTCACCAAAACATGGGATTGCTAGATTTTTAAATTTTTGCCAGTCATGTGAGTATAAACTGGCATCTCATCGTGGTTTTTCTTTATCATATTTTAATCAGTTTTCTTAAGTGTCTTACTTTCAAATCAGTGAATATAGGAATCTAAAAGGGGACAACATTTTGATGGACAGATAAAAGTGGTAGAGAAAATAAAAAGTTTAAAACTACAATTTTTGAAGTTTACCTATAAGGTTCTTTGATTTTCTACAGTTTTCTTCTACAATATAGAATCTTACCTTCTTTTCTTTAGATGACTTTGTTGCTTTTCAAATTCATGCCAACCAAAAGAAAGATTCAAGTTGGAAGCACACGAACTCGATGGTGACACGAAGGACCGCTGGGCTTCAGTATGTGCTGTCCCTGCATCATTTTCACTAAGTGGGTACACACTGGGGCTGGTTTCTGTAGGAAGGGTGTGTTTGCTGCTCTGAGGCCCCAGAGTGCAACCTCTGGATTCAGGGCTGGTAGTTGCAGTGATTCCCTCTATATTAATATAGCTGATATCCAAATCGCCAACCTGGAAGTTGAAAGAAACACATTTCCTGAGTAAAAGCAGGTAAGATTGGCCTAGCTAAGAATTAATAAAATTTTCCTAATTTAAAAAACTTCTGGCCAAGCGTGGTGGGAGGCTGAGGCTGGCAGATCACTTGAGGTCAGGAGTTCAAGACTAGCTTGGCCAACATGGTGAAACCCTGTCTCTACTAAAAACACAAAAATTAGCCAGGGTGTGGTGGTGGGTGCCTGTAATCCCATCTACTCAGAGACGGAAGCAGGAGAATGGCCTGAATGGGAGGCAGAGGTTGCAATGAGCAGACACTGCACCAGTGCACTCTAGCCTGGGTTACAGAGTGAGATTCTATCTCAAAAAAAAAAAAAAAAAACCAAAAAAAAAAAAAACTTTTACCTTATTTACATTTTTTGTTTATTCTTGTTTTATGTAAACAGAATTACTGTATGTTTTTGTCCACATGGCAGCTATTCTATAATTCACAAAAAAGGAAGACCAACTGAGTATTTTATAAAGTTGTTCCTTTATTACAAAACCAGAAGCTGATTATGCCTCTAACATTTTATGAACCACTGACTCAAAATGAGGGGGAAGTGTTTTAAATACTTGAGGAAAAAACAAAAGACTATACAGCTTTATTCAAAAAGTAGCTCATAGGAATCTGGGTACCAAAGTAATAGTGGTCACATAAAGCTAAGTCTCACAAAAAGCAACACCAAACAAAAAGAACAAATAAAGTTACATAAAGCGCACGTATGTAGCATCATTAGAAGAAAGAAAATGCCCAAATTTCAAATTACCTATAAATAATAAAATCAACAGCAAATCCAGCAGGCAAGCCCTCGTGCTCCTGCTATAAGACTCTGTGGAGGGTAAGGGGAGTCGGGAAAACCTGAACGGCAGAGAAAGGACGGAACTTCTGGAGGGCATAAGACTTACTTAAAAATCCTCCCCAGAAAGAGAAAGCCCAACCCACATGCATGAAAGAGTCCTAGCTGATCAAAGCACTTGCTCTAAGAAAGGCGTACTTTTAAGTACTGATGATTTGAGGTGGCGGTCATCAAAAGGCATCATGTCTGGGGTGAGGACAGTAAAAAGGAAGAGAGTAACACCATTTGGAGATACAGCAGTGAAGGGAAAAAAGAAGCAAAAGGGGAAATGCTAGAATCCTAAATCATCGAGCATCATCATAATTTATTAAAGCAAAAACCGTTAATGAATGCTTAATTAATGGGTGAAAGTCTAATGAGCAACAGGATATTTACAAGGGCTTAAAATATCTCCTGACATGATACTTAATAGTTTTTTAAAAAACAGTAGTTTTACTAAAAAAGGAACTTGGCAGATGAAAGATATTAATAAAATCACCAGTAATGGGACAGATTGATGTCCTATGCCTCCTGATACAATGCACTGAGAAGCACCCATCACCACTTTCATAGTATTCCTGCTAAACATGCCTAACCTGAATCCTATTATGAAGAAATATCAGATAAACCAAAACTGAAAGACACTCTAGCAAAATACAAGAACAAAAATACCAGTCTGTATTCTTTTAAAATATCAGCATCATAAAACACAAAGACTGAGGAACTGTCCCAGATTAAAGGAGACTACAGAGACACAACAACTATATGCAACACACATAATGGAATTTTCTTCTGCAACAGCGGGCATTATTGGGACAACTCGCTAAAATTGAATAAGGTCTGGAGATAGCTAATAGTATTGTATCAACGATAACTTTATGATTTTGGTAACTGCACTGTGCTTATGTAAGAAACTATCCATGTTTTTAGGAAAATACACCATGAAAGATTAAGGGGTAAAGGGGAACCATATTTTTCATTTATTCTCAAATGGTTAAGGAATCTTTATAGAGATAATTTAACTATTTGCATGCACACATAACCACCCACTCAGGGAATGACAAAGTAGAATGTAGTAAAATATTACCACTTGAGGAATTTGAGTAGAGTGTATACAGGGATTCTCTGTACTGAAATTACGAAACAAATGTTTTTTTCAGAGTAGTTTATATGACAGAAATTTTCAAAGTAACTTTCATCATATGAATTTTCTCAACAGGAAGGTGATAACCTTGAAAATTAATAGGAAACATTAATATAAGCTAGTAATGTTTTTAGGTTTCCTTGCCAGGTTGAGGAAGATAAAGAAAATTAGATAAGATTATTTTCAGATATTGCCGGAAAGCATTTTAAATATGCAGAATTTGAACTCCTTACATTGTCCTTACTATTCAAATAGATACAGGGGCAATAAAAAAAGTACTACACTAACATAATGGACTTTGTGATTTTGTTGCAGATTTAGTTTTATTCTCAGTTTTCAATACACAACTTGGCAATCTGCTGTTTCCATTTGTTGAATTAACTTGTTTGAGTTCTCTCTAAATGCATACTTCACTTTTTCTTTTTGGCTTCACATCATTAAAGCAATACTTCTTTCACCCAGAATATTCCAAAATAAAAATTATATCTTGGCCGGATATAGTGGCTCATGTCTGTAATCCCAGTACTTGGGAGGCCAAGGTGGGCAGATCATTTGAGGCCAAGATTTCAAGACCAGCCTGGCCAACAAGGCAAAACTCTCTCTTCCAAAAATACCAAAATTAGCCAGGTGTTGTAGCACACACCTGTAACCCCAGCTACTCTGGAGGCTAAGGCACAAGAATTGCTTGAGCCTGGGTGGTGGAGGTTGCAGTGAGCCAAGATGACACCACTGCACTCCCACCTGGATGACAGAGCAAGACTCTGTCTCAAAAACACAAAACGGAAGGAAGGAAGGAAAGAAGGAAGGCAGGAAGGAAGTTGCAGTGAGCCAAGATGGCACCACTGCACTCCCACCTGGATGACAGAGTAAGACTCTGTCTCAAAAACACAAAATGGAAGGAAGGAAGGAAGGAAGGAAGGAAGGAAGGAAGGAAGGAAGGAAGGAAGGAAGGAAGGAAGGAAGGAAGGAAGGAAATAACATCCTAACCTTTTATTTACCAAGTCTTTGGTTGGATAAATTTTGCATTTTTAATGTATCTGAGAACATATAAAAGCATAATTATATATAGTTTTTCCCACATAATATTGAGTAATTTACAATTTTAGTTACTTGAGGTAAATGGAAATACTATAGTTATAGTACTCACTAAGGCTCAGAACAAAAAAAGATAAGGTCTCAAGAAGTATTTTATTTAAACAGCTGAGAAAATATAGCAACAGAATAAATCTGTTAAAATCAAAACGACAAAAAGTATATGCACTGAAAACTATAAAACACCAATGAAAGAAATTGAAGCAACACAAATAAATGGAAAGATATCCTATGTTCACAAACTGGAAGAATTCATATGAAAGATATCCTATATTCATGGATTGGAAGAATTCATGTGGTCAAAATATCTATACTACCCAAAGTGAACTATAGATTCTATGCAATCTCTATCAAAATTACAATGGCAATTTTTCACAGAAATAGAAAAAAGTTCCTAAAATTTGTATGGAATCCCAAAAGACCCAGAATAGCACAAGCAATCTTTAGCAGGAAGAACAAAGTCAGAAGCATCACACTGCCTAACTTAAAATTATATTACAAAGATATGGTAATCAAAACATTATGGTAGTGACATAAAAACAGACACATGAGCACATGAAACAGAATAGAAAGTCCAGAAATAAACCCACACATAAACACAGTCAATTAATCTTCAACAAATGTGCTAAAAATACACAATGGAGAAAGGATAGATCCTTCAATAAATGATACTAGGAAAACTGGATAGCTACATGCAAAAAAATTAAACTGGATCCCTATCTTACAACATACACAAATATCAACTCAAAATGCAATAAAGACTTTAACATAAAGCATGAGGCCATAAAACTCCTAGGAGAAAGCATAGAGGAAAAACTCCTTGACATGGGTCTTGGCAATCATTTTTTGGATGTGACACTAAAAGCACAAGCAAGAAAAGCAAAATAAATAAGTGTGACTACATCAAACCAAAAAATCTCTGCACAGCAAAGGAAACAACAAAATAAAACAGCAACTTATGCAATTGGAGAAGATATTTACAAACCATGCATCTGATACGGAGTTAATACACAAAATATGTAAGGAACTCACACAACTCAATAGCAAAAAAACGAAATAAACAAACAAAAAACCCCCCACAAATAACCAGATTTAAAAATAAAGTACCTGAATAGACATTTTTCCAAAAAATAACACACACAAATGGCCAATAGGTATATGTAAAAGTGCTCAACATCACTAATCATCAGGAAAATGAAGAAAACTACAATGAGATATCACCTCATACCTGTTAGAATGGCTAGTACCAAAAGGACAAAAAAAGAAAAAAGCTGGCAAGGATGTGGAGAAAGGGGAATTCTTATACACCGTTGGGAATATAAATTAGCACAGCCACCGTGGAAAACAGTATGAAAGTTCCTTAAAAAAATTAGAATACAACTACCATATGATCCAGCAATTCCACCTCTGGGTATATATCCAAAGGAAACAGAATCACTATCCCAAAGAGATGTCTGCACTGCCATATTCACTGCAGCACTATTCACAGTAGCCAAGAGATAGAATCAACCTAAGTGTCCATCAACAGATAAAGAAAGAAAATATGGCACATGTGTGATTTTCTGAAAATATAGGGATAAAAACAGTGTTTTTTCTATTCTCTCACTCAACAATCAACACAGAACTCTTCTGTGACTAAATGTCTGGGGTTTTCCCCTGACATGTAGCAAGGAAGCAATCCGCCACTGAATTTCCTCTAATTCAGTTCAATTCAATTCTGGCACTATCAACCTGGAGATGGAGTCAGGTCCCACAGGGCTCAGTCCCACAAGACTCCCCCACCACTTCCAATGACAAGCCACAAGCCCCAGATTGTTTTATCAACCAGCTATAAAATGGGGCTCCCACAGCCCCTCCTCAGGTTCAATCAATTTGCTAGAGCAAATCACAGAACTCAGGGAAACACTTACATTTCCTGGTTTATTATAGTGAATACTACAAAAGATACAGAGAACAGCCAGGTGGAAGAGCTGCTTAGGGCAAGGAACTCCAGAAGAGGCACAGAGCTTCCAGGCCCTCTGCAAGTGCACCACCCTCCAGGAACCCCCATGTATTCAGCTATCCAGAATCTCTTGAACCCAGTCCTTTTGGGTTTTTATGGAAGCTTAATTATGCAGGCATGATTGGTTAAATTATTAGTCATTAGCGATCAATTTAACCTTCAGCCCCTCCTCCCTCTATGGATGCTGGTGGGTGGAGCTGAAAATCCCAATCCTGTAATCCTGCCTTGGCCCCTCCTGTGACCAGCCCACATCCTGAAGCTACCTAGGGGCTGCCAGCCACCAGTCATCTCATTAGCATACAAAAGACATCACTTTAGAAATTCAAAGGATAAATACAGTAATTCCTCACTTAAGTATGGAGATATGTTCTGAGAAACTCATCCTTAGGTTATCTTGTTATTGTGCGACCATCACAGAGTGTACTAACACAAACCTGTTAGTATAGCCTTCTATACACCTAGGCTATGGTAATAGCCTATTTCTCCTAAGTTACAAATCTATACAGCATGTTACTGTACTGAATACTGTAGACAACTGGGACACAATGGTAAGTACTTGTATATCTAAATATAGAAAAGTAATACAGTAAAAATATGGTATTATAATCTTATGGGATCACCTTTGCATATGCACTCTGCCATTGTGACAGATTCCATACACATGCACACACAAACACACATGCACACACACACACATATGCACGCGCACACACACAGAGGAATATTATTCAACCCTAGAAAAGAAAAAAAATACGGCCATTTGTGACAACATGGATGAATCTGGAAGACATTACGCTAAGTAAAATAAGCCAAACATAGAAAAACAAATACTGTATGATCTGACTTATATGTGGAATGTAAAAAAGTCAAACTCATAAAAACAGTGAGTAGAAGGGTGGTTACTAGGGGTTGGAGGGTGGGGAAAATGGTGAAGTGTTGGTAAAATGGGTACAAACTTTCAGTTACACAATGAATAAATTCTTGAGACCTAATGTACAACATGGTGACTATAGTTAATAATGCACTTTGTACTTGAAATTTGCTGTAGATCTTAAGTATTCTCACTACAAAAACAAATAAGTATATGAGATGATATATGTGCTTAATTAGCTTGATTGTGGTCATTATTTCAAAATATGTACATGTATCAAAACATTACATTGTATACTTTAAATATATATAATTTCTGTTTGTTCACTATACCTTAATAAAGCTGGAAAAGAATAAATAAATACCAGAACACGGATAGATCACACCAAGTCCAGTTACCCTGTAGTATGGTTTGGCTCTGTATCCTTATCCAAATCTCACTTTGAATTATAATAATTCCCATGTGTCAAGGGCGGGGCCAGGTGGAGATAATTGAATCATGGGAGTGGTTTTTCCCCATGCTGTTCTCATGACAGTGAGTGAGTGAGATTTGATGGTTTTATCAGGGGCTTCCCTCTTCACTCAGCACTCATTTTCTCTCCTGCTGCCCGGTGAAGAGATGCCTTCCGCCATTATGGTAAGTTTCCTGAGGCCTCCTCACTCATGCAGAAGTATGAGTCATTTAAACCTCTTTTCTTTATAAATCATCCAGTCTCAGGTATTTCATCATAGCAGTGTGGGAAGGGACTAACACACCCTGTATCTTGAAAATGTCCTCAGGACTCCCACTGTGTCCTACACTCCATGCCCCATTCTAGATTTCTATAACTAGGACTGCCATTCAGTTAGTTTATACCAAAACAATGATACCAGTTATTTACAGCTGAAGTCCATTCTGATTAATTGGTTTCTCTGTCATTATGACAACCATCCCAATCTATGCTGCATTTGATGTAACAGTGCTTTGTAACACAAAAGGAAAATGCAGAAATGTGCTACTAAAGGGCTGAAAATGAGCTCTAGATGGAAAAAACAGTTTAGATCACAGAATGTATCTATAAATAGGGTAAAATATATGCATACTAACAACATAAAAGGGTTAAATGTCTTACTGCTCAGTGAGTAGACAGGGTGCATCTTACATGGGGATTAGGTTTTAAAGTCAGTTTATAAGGCAGAAATTGTGTTGTCAAAACTACCTTTGAAAAACCCTTAAATCCTCCATATATTAGTGTGTAGAGATATTCAGGTATATATTTTAATTTTTGTAAATACTAAAATTTGAAGATCACTGAGCCAGAGAAAAGAACAAAAGACAAGATGCCAGCACATTCAAACCATCTGCTTGATGAGATTTAACTCAAAAGTCTCTATCAGGGAATGAGTGGAAAGTTCAAAAGGATTCCAGCTTCCTTATAATATGATACCATTCTGTATTAGTATGATACCATTCTGTATTAATATGAAAACTCTACAATCTTACTACATGTTAATAGATGTGTTGTAACGATTAACCAAATAATTTATGTGACAGTTTCCTATGGTGCTGGGACCAAGCACCTCATTCCATTTGCTGGATTTGAATACAAATATTGCATAATCAAGTCATATACATACTATTTTTTGAAAAGCTGTAGAGGAGACATTGGTTGCATAGTTGTCATTTCCTACTTGGGCCCCGAAGAAGAGCTCTCACACTCTTCCCATTTGGCAGTATCTCAAGACCCCTCCCTGACAGTGCCTCTTGGTTGAGTAAAGTATATTGTGTTCTGAAGTAAGCACCTAAGTTAAATGCTTAAATGCTCATACAATGAGACTCCACAACAGCAGCCTCTTTGCTGCTCTTAGGCTAAAACTGTCAAAGGAACACAACAACATTGAATCTATCTCTTACAAATCCATGTTTTGGAGAGAGGTAGAAACCCTCCTGTAACGTCAGTTGGGCCTTACCTGATCAATCACCATACAGTTAGCATAGACTTCATCACCTCCGTTCAGCATGTCCGAAAGCCGGCCTGCAGCAAGCAAAGTAGAGGGTGGCTTGGATTTTTTTAGGACATCGAAGGAGCGATCTAGAGTACAAAAATGAAAACAGGGCAAACAAAGGAGAAGGGGTTTATTTTACAGTCAAGCTTTACCCTCTTAGACCATAAGAAAAAAAGTCAAGTGCATTTTTTTAAGGTGGCTTTAAGATCTACATGCAAGCAATTTTTCATGTATATCCAAACCTCAGCTATCTAGACTTTTCATATAGGATGAAAAGTTCTAGATAGATAAATATTTGCCCACCTCAAGCGTTATTTTCCCCATCATTAGAGGCCTTTGTAAAAATCAATTAAATCTTTGCTTTCAATTTCTACTATATTTTTTTTTTTTTTTTTTTTTTTTTTTGAGACGGAGTCTCGCTCTGTCGCCCAGGCTGGAGTGCAGTGGCCAGATCTCAGCTCACTGCAAGCTCCGCCTCCCGGGTTCCCGCCATTCTCCTGCCTCAGCCTCGCATGTAGCTGGGACTACAGGCGCCCGCCACCTCGCCCGGCTAGTTTTTTGTATGTTTTAGTAGAGACGGGGTTTCACCGCGTTAGCCAGGATGGTCTCGATCTCCTGACCTCGTGATCCGCCCGTCTCGGCCTCCCAAAGTGCTGGGATTACAGGCTTGAGCCACCGTGCCCGGCCTCAATTTCTACTATATTTTAAAACTAAACTTCATTTCCATTTATTAGTAACTAAATTTCAGGCTGGGCACAGTGTCTCATGCCTATAATCCCAGCACTTTGGGAAGCCAAGACGGGCAGATCACCTGAGGTTGGGAGTTTGAGACCAGTCTGACCAACATGGGGAAACCCCATCTCTACTAAAAATACAAAATTAGCTGGGTGTGGTGGTGCATGCCTGTAATCCCAGCTACTCAGGGGGCTGACGCAGGAGAAGCACTTGAACCTGGGAGGTGGAGGTTGCAGTGAGCTGAGACTGTGCCACTGCACTCCAGCCTAGGCAACAAGAGCGAAACTCCATCTCAAAACAAACAAAAACTAAACTACATTTCCCTTTATTGATAACTAAACTTAATTTCCCTTTATTAATAACTTAGAAGTATTAGTGACTGTACTGTGATCCTCAGTTTCCACTGATGTGCTCAGATTCAATGACCCTCTACTAAAGAACCCAAGAGAGTACACAGCCTAGCAGTTCTGGCTCAGTACTGCTTGCTAACATGCAGAATCTCACACGTGGAGAATTTGCCTTCTATTTTGGTTACAGAAATATTCATGCTTGCTTTCATGTCTCAGCTTTGTTCCAAATAGATGAGGTTGCCTAAAATTGAGTCCCAGAGAGTGAAGCTGTTGCTGTGTTTGTAGAGAATGAAGAGTCAAAGGCAATAAAACACATTCGAGCTAGAATGTGTTTCTTGTGACCTTGGCTAGTTTACTCCCCCTCCAGGTATCTTCACAAAGTTTCCTTATCCATAAAAGCAGATTACTATTCTGCATTCCTCATAGTGTGGTTATGAGGATTAAGTGCGTTCAGACATGTAAAAACTTGACACACGCCTGGCACAAAGTGCTCAACAAATGTTATTTGTCAGAATTACTATTATATTTGTAATTATTACAGATAGCAATTTTTAACCATGTTCAGTGTGAAGCGCAAGGTTATTAATACTAATCATAGTGTGTTATGGTAATAACAGATTTTCAGTATGTGTAAATGACTTTCAGAGGGCAGAGTCAATGTTATACCTATAGTAAATGCCATCCTCACTTACATCCCAGTAAGTTTTCTTGAATGGGTACATAGTGATAGTACTGCTGTTATTCCATTAGAAATGTCACATGTCCCACTGCCTGTCTTATCTATGTCATAACATAAAACCTGATAAGCCCATAGGAGCAAATCAGGAAAAAAAAGAAAGATTAATAACTGTTGGGCTGATGTACCATGAGCAAAAAAATATTCATTCTTTCTTGGAAAGTAATGAGGACATCACAAAAGTTCCAAAGTTGTATGAATTGTAGTTTCATAAGTCAAATGGCCCTAGCTTCAGATTTTGCTTCTAAATCTATCTCTTCTCCACAAAGAACACTGAAGTGTGAGATTCATTAAGCTTCTGAAGGAAACATACAATGTTAAAGAAAAACATTTTCTTTTTTTTCTTTTTTTTTGAGATGGAGTTTCGCTCTGTCAGCAGGCTGGAGTGCAGTGGCGCTATCTCGGCTCACTGAACCTCCAACTCCCTGGTTCAAGCAATTCTCCTGCCTCAGCCACCCAAGTAGCCTGGATTACAGGCATGCACCACCATACCCAGCTAATTTTTGTATTTTTAGTAGAGACAGGGTTTCACTATGTTGGCCAGGATGGTCTTGACCTCCTGATCTCACCGCGCTCGGTCATATTTTCTTCTTACATACACAACGTATTCTTTATAGTAATTTCTTTTTTTTTTTTTTTGAGATGGAG
>NW_012118376.1:6150080-6269171 GCF_000951035.1 Colobus angolensis palliatus
AAAAAAAAAAAAAAAAAAGTAGAAGGGAATTAAATGTACTGAAATAATGCAAACAAAACAATGAAATTAGATTCTGACTAAATATTTGCCTATCAAAACTGAAAGTCTGAGAGGCCTGCTCTCTCTTTGTTGTAAAGGGAGATTCTGAAGGATTCAAGAAATGTTAAAGATGCAAGGGTACCACACTGAGACTTTCTCCTTCAATCAACAGAATGATCAAAAGAAAATATCTGCATGACTATTCCTAGAGGAATTCACCCTACACTTTCAAAAACTGGCCTACGCTGAGTGCGGTAGTTCACACGCCTATAATTCCCAGCACTTTGTGAGACTGAGGCAGGTGAATCACTTGAGCCCAGGAGTTCAAGACCAGCCTGGGCAACATGACTAAACCCTGTCTCCACTAAAAATACAAAAATCAGGTGGGTGTGGTGGCACACAGCTGTAGTCCCAGCTACTTGGGAAGCTGAAATGAGAGGATTGCTTGAGCCTGCGAGGCGGAGGCTGCAGTGAGCTGTGATAGTGCCACCACACTCCAGCCTGGACGACAGAATACGTAAGACCCTGTTCTCAAAGGAGAAAAAGAATGGAAGGGAAGGAAGGGAGGGCGGGAGGGAGCAAGGAAGGAAGGAAGGAAGGAAGGAGAGAAAGAGAGGGAAAGAGAAGAGAGAGAGAGAAAGAGAAAGAAAGAAAGAGAGAGAGAGGGAAGGAAGGAAGGAAGGGAAGGGAGGAAAGAAGGGAAGGGAAGAAGGGAAGGAAGAAAGGAAGGAGAGAAAGAAAGAAAGAAAAAAAGAGAGAGAGAGAAAGAATGAAAGAAAGAAAGAAAGAAAGAAAGAAAGAAAGAAAGAAAGAAAGAAAGAAAAGAAAAGAAAAGAAAAGAAAAGGTGGCTTAGCCCATGTCATCATCCTGTCACTCGAGTAATGGCTCCACTGAGACAGTAAGTCTTGTGAAGGACATGGGTGTGCAAGAGTATAATCTAGCATAATCTCCTCTCTACTTCTGCCACCTAGAACCTGACATGTAGATTTAGTCACTTGCTGCAATCATTAATAACACTAGCACAAACATCCTTTTGAGTATTTTTCTGAGGCATACACAGCCTCTACTTGTCAAAAGATGTCTCAAGACAATAGGATCTAGAAGTGAACACAGACTCACAAACCAGAAAATGACGCGGACTAACAGGACCACCACTCCTTTATTAACTTCAACAGTAAACACTGCAAATAACGGGCTTAAAACCAGCAGAAGACTGATCATGAAAGGAAAATAAGCCTTAAAGAACACTTTCAAGTAAGCATCAGCTACTTATATCAAAATGGCTAATTGCTCTACCGTGTTTCAGCCTATTCAAAGGAAAAGCTGTAATAGTTTCATTTTTTTTAAGTGTTACAGCTCTTTTCAAATTTGTCTAGCAGCCTTTTTGGGTTAGGCCAGAAAGTTCCCCAAAATAGTTTCTTTTTCTTAAAGGTATCTTTTCAATATTTTCAAGAAATATGATTTTATCACTTCCATATGTAACTACTCCAGTAACAAATTAAGTGAAAAAGTTATTGATCCCCAAAAATGGACTTTTTCAATGAGCATATAGAAATAATTTGCAGTAAGAACCAGCTAGTTTTAAATTAATGCTGTTTTATAGGAAGTTTTTCTTAGCTAAAAATTAACTTTATAGTTTTGTTGATAACATTAATTTTTAATATTTGGTAAGCATATATTTCAAAGACAATATAAAAGTAGCCAAAGCTCAACTCCCATTTTTAAATGGCTGCAGATTTTAAATTAGTGAAAAGCACTAGTGTGTTGCAGTGGTTAAAAGCATGAGCCCTGGACTGCCTGGGTTCAAGTCTCTACTCCATTATCTATTAGCTGTGTGACCTGGGGCAAGTTACTTAAGCTCTCTGTGCTTCCATTTCCTGATCTGTAAAATAAGGCAATAATATATCCATCTCATAGAATTATTGTGAAAATTAAATGAGTTAATATTTTAAGTGATTAGAGCAGACTCTGACATAGTAAGCACCCTATAAATGCTTTATTAGTTATGCTTCCTAAATATTTAAAAAGTAAATGAGGTGGCATAAGTTTAGTTCTGATTCTTTTTAAAAATAATTTCAACCTCTGCTATAACGTTACAAATTCAAAAACAACCCAAGGCCACTGGCATGCACAAAACATTCCATTTGCTTCACGAAGAGCATTTAAAATGTTGTAACTTTTATTTCAGACTTAGTTGGTGTTAAGAAATTTTGAAAAATCTATCCTGGACATGGTTAACTGAAAAACATAAAATGTGAAGAGAAAGAAAAGCTGTCAAACTGCCCATAGGATTTACCTCCAAGGACTGAAGGATGAGCTCTCATGAAATGGGAGGGATTATAACTGCAGGATAAAGTCAATCAGAGACAGCATTTCTCAAGAACAAAGGCAGGATTTCAGAAACTAAGATGTCCTAACATGATGAAGTGGACTTGGGCCAGTTTCTCACTGCAAAGTGCCTGGAGGATAAACAGCAACTCCAAGGGGATCCCCAGCTCTCCACTCTCCTATTCTCACTGCTTTGTAATGTGATCTAGGTGACTCCACCAGGGCTCTGTGAAGTCAAAATTTTCATAAGCCTGTCCTTGCTGTACTGAATCCTCTAATCAGGTGACACGGGTGACAATAGAAAGTAAATAGATTCCACCCATAGAAAGAAGAGGAATTGGAACTAGTAAGGGGGAGAGGAAGAGGCAGCTGCAGATGCCTCCCTTCACTCTGACATTTACAACTACTTCCAATCTAGCAGGAAACAGTTAATGGCACGGCCCAGCCTAGGGTCTCTTCAAACCTGATTTCCAACAAAATCCAGCTCTCCCTTAAGAAGCTAAGAGCCTTGTAGCTAAAGCAAAATGTGGCCTACTTGACTGGTTATGCAAATGACCCACGCCCAGACATAAACAAACCCAGCTAAGGCAGTTTTCTGCAAACCTGCTGCCGACCTGGTTTGGCCCACTCTGGATGCCAGAGTGCAAAAGTCAGGTGAGGGCCTCTCAGTCCAGATATCTCTTAACTGTGGCTGAGTAGATTGGTTTCATTTATTCATTGGATTTTGCTTTAACTCTAGACCTTTATGAACAGCAGAAACATTCACTGAGAATAACCACCATAAAATGGGTGAGACTTACTTTAGAGTTCAATTCCCAACATTCGCCTGAAGCAGTGCCCATTATGGTCACCAAAGACCTTCAAATGACAGACCCTATAGTCAGTTCTCAGTTGCACCTTCTGTGACCTACAGTAGTATTCAATACAGTTGATCACTTCCTGTCCTTATCCTCCAGGACACCAGGCTCTCCAGGTCCTCCCATCTTGCTGGCCTTTTCTTCTCAGGCCCCATGGCAGGTTCCTCCTCATCTTCTGGATGTTGGCAGGTTGTACTACTTTAGGGTCAGTCCTCCAGCTCCACTCTTTCCACCCTTCCCTTGGTTATCAGACAGTATGGCATCACACACCATCATATGATGATGACTCTCACATTTTCAACTCCAGACCAGATGTCCAGAGCACTCCCGTGAGTCACAACTATCCCCTCAATACTCCTCCTAGTTGTCCAGCAGTCATGCCAAGCACAACAGGTCCAAAGCTGAATTCTTGATTCCCACCCCCACACCCAACTTCTCCCAAAAAATGGCAACTCTGTCTTTCCTTGGAGTCACCCTTGACTGTTTCCTTTCACAACTGGATTCAGAATCTGACCTTTCTCATCACCTCCACTGCAACACCAAGCAAGCCACCACTGTCTTCTTCCTAAACTGTTACAACAGTAGTCTCTGCTCCCACTCTTGGCCCTCCATAGCCTTTTCTCCACAGGAGAGACAAAGGAAATCGAGTCATGTCATGCCTCTGCAAAATTCTCCAACGGCTTCCCATCTCATACTGAGTGAAGGCCAGACTTTTCCAGGACCTATGGTGCCTCCCGTTGCCTGCCCCTCCTCCACTCTCTCCCAGCCTCTCTGAAGCCCTGCCCACTACTCTACTCCAGCCCCACAAGCCTCCTTGCTGTTTTTGCCTCAGACCATTTGCACTTGCTGCTCCACCTTCCAGCTGGCTCTTCCCCTGGATATGCAGATGCCTTGCTTCTCACTTTCTTCTCATCTCTGCCCCAGTGTCATTTTACCAAAGAGACTCTCCCTGATCATCTTACATAAAACGGCAACCGCCAAGCCTTGCTTTATTTTCACTCATGCCCCTTACCATCACCTAGCATATTAGAGATTTATTTGCTTGTTGTATGTCATCTGTTTCCTTCCACTAAAACATAAGCTCCATGAGAACAGCAACTTCAAAGACAGTTTTGTTCACCATCTTCCCAGTACCTACAACCATACAGGCAGGCAGTGGATAATGAATATTCACTGAAGAGTTAAATCATTTCTCATCAAGAACAGAAAATTCTCTTCAGGTCTGGTAATGTTTTCTCAGATTCTGAGGTTCTCTTGTGATGGGCTCTCCTTGCTACATGTTGTGATGGGAGTGTCACAGTCTACTTTCATTCACTTATTCACTTATTCATTCATTCATTCTTTTTTCCCATACTTACTGAGTGTCTACTGATCACCAGGTACTGTGCAACCTGCTGGGCCCAGGACAGAGCCCTCAGCCCCTATCAGCAACTCTTAAAAAAACATCTTCAGGCTGGGCACTGTGGCTCACACCTGTAATCCCAGCACTTTGGGAGGCCAAGATGGGCGGATCACCTGAGGTCAGGAGTTCGAGACCACCTGGGACAATGTGGCAAAACCCCGTCTCTACTAAAAATACAAAAATTAGCCAGGCGTGGTGGCGCATGCCTGTAATCCCAGCTACTCGGGCGGCTGAGGCAGGAGAATCGCTTGAACCTGGGAGGCAGAGGTTGCAGTGAGCCAAGATCATGCCACTGCACTCCAGCCCCGGGAGACAGACTGAGACTCCATCTCAAAAAAAAAAAAAACTCTTCAGAGCCCAGTGAGTATTGTCTATTCCCCAGGAGGTCCCCTGACCCAGCCAGGAGGCTTTCCTTCCTCTCGGAGCTCTTCCTATTATCTCTGTATTTTGTCCTGTGTCATCTATCACACTCTGGTGATGAGAGTTTTCTTTTGCTCTTCCTGGTAGGATAAGCAACCTCCCAACTAGGGTCTCAGCTACAGATTGTGTAAAACACCACAATACCATGCACCTCTTATGCCTTCTGGTAGCAGTAGCCCAAGAGTATTACTGTTTAATCCCTTTATTTAAAATATCAGATAGGCTACCTCTTTGCTAACAAAATAATGGGATAATCAGGCAGATATGCAAAGTAAAGGTACTGGGAAGAAGATATCAGGAAGAGAAACATTAAAAAGGAGGAAATAGATGTAAAATATAACTACTATAAGAGTCGGCATCTCTGGAACACATGCTACACACTGGGTAATTATATCAGACACTACTACTATTGTAGCTAACATAACTATGGTGCTTACTCTGAACCAGGCACTGTATGATTAATACTTCTTAACACATTTCATCCCCAAAACAATTCCATTTGACAGATGAGGAAACTGCAGTGCTATTTAAGTAACTTCCCAAGGGCACACAGCTAATCAATGGTGGCTCTCTGCAGACACTCTGCTATGTAGTTCAAAGTCCTTTATGTAATAATTAGGGTTACCAAGTATCCTATTTTGAACGAAAGAAAATGGTATTTGAAAAATGTCTGGTATTTTTCCATTAAGAAGTTTCATTAATGTGTTACAATGTGACTTATACCTAGGTATGTTCACCCACTTCCTGGCCCTGTCCTATTCACCCCTGGCAGTTTGCTGAGTCTTGCTGAGAAAACATTCATAGAACAGTAGATACATTATCTCATTTTGTTTAAGAGCACAACAACACTCAAGATACTCAAGACTCAAAGACCTAAAAGATAAACTGAGATGTCAACTGCTATTTCTAGGTGATAGAATATAAGCAGTTTTTATTTTCAACTCTTTACTATCTGTAATTTCTAGATTTTTAACAATAACCATCTTTACATCTAAAATAAGAGTCTGGAAAAGTCATATTTTTAAAATGTGCCTCTTAAGTAAAGAAAAGCTGTGTGATTTTATGCAAAATGGTAGGTTATCAGTAAGTCGACCATATCAGATAATATATGTATAAATGTATTAACTGGAAATGTTTTACCCAAGAGCATACAGAATTGTTTTTTAACCATCTGCCAAACTTACTCTCCATAATTGCATGAGTCATTATCATATTTGTTTTGTAGACAAGAAAGCTAAGGCCCAGGGAAAGTGATTAACCTGCCCAGGTTATTATATTAAGTGGTTGAACCAGAACACAAACAGTCCTGACAGAGAGCAAAGCCCACCCACTGCAGTATACAATCTCCCAAATTCCCTCATTCAAAGGGACCTTCACCAAGTTCTGAAGTTTATAGAAAGTCTTTTTCACCTATGGTCTTAGTGTGACCCAGAAGAAAGAAAAAACCTACCCTCGCAATGAAAGTGAACATTTATGAGCTGGGTGCAGTGGCTCATGCCTATAATCCCAGCATTTTGGGAGGCCAAGATGGGAGGAATGCTTGAGCCCAGGAGTTCGAGACCAGCCTGAACAATACAGCAAGACCTTGTTTCTATAAAAAAATGAAACAAATTAGCTGGATGTAGTGGTGCATGTCTGTACATGCAAGCTACTCAGGAGGCTGAGACAGGAGGATCACTTGAACCTAGCAGTTAGAAGCTGCAGTGAACTATGTTCTTGTCACTGCACTCCAGCCTGGATGAGACCTTGTCTCTAAAAAGGGGGTGGACAGGACATTTCCAGAGGCAAACTAGAATTCATCTCCTCGCCCACTCCTCTTCTAAGGTTCTCTCAGGATTTTTTCTGATATTAGTCTTGGTCATACTCTTCTGAGCTGGACCTGAGGTTACAGAGAGGATCCATCCAAATTCCAAAATTATCCTCAACCCAGGAATTTCCTGTGGGTCACATGTAAGCTAAAGTAACTCTGTAGATTTTAATACATAGCAAGAGTATCTTTAATACATAGCAAGAGAGAACCCAGGGAACCTCCGTTCACCAAACTAGAGTCTCAATCCAAATACCCAATTCACCCTCAGAACTTACCTCACCTTCCTGGTGATCCTTTAAAAAGAAAAGTGGTCCCTGGAAGGAGGTCAGGCCTCTCAGGGCAGTCCTGTTAGCCACAGTAACAGCTAGGGACAAAGCCAGTGGATTCCAGAGGTGCTGGGAGTGAGATCTGTTTCTCCAGCTCCTCCCTCCCCCCTGGAAAAGCACAGTTTAAACCCTCTCCTAAATAACAAGTACGAGTACTCGGGTCTCTAAAACGAGATCCTTAAAAAAAAGTCCTGTTCTACTGTTTCGAAAGAACTAATCAAAATTATTGAAGAAGAAAACATGCCTTTTCCCTTGTAATACAGGAGAGACATAGAGGGAAGTCAGGAGAAGCGGGGGGAAATGCAGGCCTCTGAAAACAAAAACCAGTCTTTCCAAGTCCTCACTCCTCATTGTAGTAGCACAAAGTAGCCTTCAAGAGTCCCTGTGTTTATGTTTGGAAAAGTGACTCTTGAATGTATAAATAACTTTTTCTTTCCTTGCTTCCCTCAAACAATCAAGCAGATATTCAGTCATGTGTGGTATGTGGACTTTGGCGTGATTAGATTTAATCAACAAGCCCCTTCCTTCTGATGCAGTTCTCTAAGGCCTAAAGCAAATTAGTCCACATCAAGGAAAAATTGGCAAACTGAGGAGGGGAAAACCTAATATATAAAAACACCATATAAAACTGAAAGACCTCAAATGAAGGGGCGGACTCTGATAAGACCACTTCAAGTGACTCTAAAAATACAAACAAACTAAAGAGGAAGATACCCCATATGTCATCATCACAAAGAACTCTACGAATAAGTCAAATCCCCTATAATCTTATGGAAAGACGCTGGCACACGAAAATATTTTGTTTCTTTCAAATTCATGAGAAGCTCCATTCTCCAGTGCCCATCCCTACAGCCATATGTGTTTCAGGCCCCCTAAATATCCTCAAAAGTAATTGAGTTCTATAGACAAAAAACCATGCTAGCAAAATAGAGAATTCTCCATGGAAATTTACATTTTTTCACTTATTTTTTATGTGTTCTCAATGGAAACATTTTGAATGAATGAATAAATGGGCAAATGGATGAATGAATGATGAAAGCCAAGTACTACCTGGCGTTCCTCCAAATTGTTGTTTCTTCTGGTTGAGAAGCCCTACTTAATTCTTGAATCCTGTTTCATTATCCTGAGCAAGTCTGAAACACCACCGGGTAGGTAGGGATGAATGAGAGCTGGATGCGGGATTTGTCAACATTCTTAACCAGGACGCTCCATTGTCAGGAACGTCACAGACCAGACAGATGAGACAAGTGATTTCCCTGCCTCTACGGAACAGTGTGAAATAAGCTGGAGGCTACTCTGAGGGTCGGTGGGTTTTTCCTGCTTCCGTCTGGGGCTCTGCAATAGATCACTTTGCAGGCTACCCCACACTATCATGAGGATGACCATTACCCAAGCACACTTGCAGGAAGAGCAAGGTCAAGCAGCGGGGCCAGGCTCAGCTTTCCTGGGCCACTCTCAGGTGCCTACATGGTGAGAATGGGATCCCACAAATCCCGAAGGCCTCTGAGAAGAACACGAAGTGGCCTGAATTGAGCGCTTGTGGCCTCTCATGAGGCCCACCACGGTGCAAAGGAAGAGACCAGGTGGCAGACATTTCTGGGGGAAGCATCTGGTTCAGCAGCCAGGGGAAGAGAGTCCAAGGTTTCTGTAGCGGAAGAGCCAGGGTGGGGCCAAGTCAGGGTGAAACCAGAAGGAGAATCACCAGGTCCTGACTAGCACCACAATCCCAGCTGCTGACCTTTATCACAGATGCCAGAACACCCAGTAATAAAGCACTCATGCCTCAGGGAAGAGCCTAGGCCTGTCAAGCCACAGCAGAACCCAGGAGGACCCAGGAGGTGCAGTGTAGATTGAAGGACTGGGACTTTCCATCCCTCCACCTCCACCCCCCACCATTCACCTCCACTGTCGCCAGGAAATCACATTCAACAGCAGCTTGACAAGGAAGAGTAGGAGAGGGAAGAAACTTGAGACACTGAATATTTTACGTAAAGACACTGATCAGTCACCAAAAATGACTATTTAGATTATTGTATCAGACCAAGTTTTCTATGTTAGACTAAAATATATCCTTTCCCCTCCCCTGCCCCACTGCCTATAGAGTGGGACCCCATGAAGATGATCAGATCAATTGTAGATAAAGACTATCAGGGTGTAGCATGGGTAAATTTGTGCCATGAGACACTTTCAATATTTATTGCCTACTTTCTGGGATCCAAGTGCTGCCAGAGATGTGATAACAGGCTCGCTGCCTTCAAGGAATTCAGTGTCTTAGGATATAGAGGTTTAATAACAGCTGTAATACAGTAATGAGAGGGCCTTTCCTAAACATATACACAAGGCAGAGTGGCACTGGAGTTACAATGCTGAACTCCAAGGGAATTCAGAGAATGCCCTTGGAAAAAAGGACACTCAAGCTGCATCTTAAACAGCAAATTGGAGATTAATAGTTAAAAGTGGGATAAATATTCACCTGTATTTTCTAAAACATAAATAAAAGAGTGAGGGAGGAGATTTATGGAAGGCATGTGAGGGTGGTTCACAAAACTAAAAGAATTAAGCATTCAAGTCTTGAGAGGTAGGAACCTGGGCAGCAACAAGGGCCTGGAACCCAGGTAGGACCGTCTCACTCATCTACTTCTCTTTACATGTTTGCAGTATTTCCTCCTACTACAGGCTGGTTTCTTCCAGCTAAAGGTTTTCCCTCCAATCCATCCAGCATTGCCATCCAAAAAAGAAGACATTGCCCACCAACCTCCAGTTTGAATAATCCCAGGGAAGGATTCTGATTGGCTATGATTAAATCATGTGCCCAACCCGGGCCACTCATTGTGAACCAGGCAGGAGGAGTGCTGTGATTGGCCTAGTCTGAGTGGGGTGCCAATCCCGCTGCACTCAGCAAGGCAAAGTTACATGAGAAGTAGGCAGCAACATTTGGACCTATGGCCGGAGTAATGGAGGGGCCACTTCCTAAAGAGCAAAGGGAAGAAACATACTAAGCACGCAAAACTAACCATCCAGGCCAGCACAACATTTGGCACCTCTCTACATTTCTGTATCACCATGAATCAACAGGCCACAAGGCTAGGCTATTTTCTATCACTTTGATACATTCTATGTATATCTGACTCTGTCCTTTGCTTAGAAGGAACATCCTGCCATTAAAAGCCCAACAAGCTCACCACAGCCTTACAGGCTATCGAAATGACATTCTTTTCATGATACCCCCAACTTGAACTGGTCTCTTTGCCTTGAACTTTGACAGTAATTTTTCCTGATCTTTCCTATGGGACTCAATCACTTTCTACCTTACTTAATTAATGTATCTGAATAAATAATCATTTGTCCTTCCCTAAAACCAGGAGTGATGGAGAGGAGTCCCCTGAACAAGAATACAGTTAATTATAATACTGTCTCCCTTCCACCTGCAGAGATTAATGGAGAACGATACCTTGTCCAAGAATTTGAGCAGCCAAAAATAAAGAAAAATTTACTTTCAAAAATTTGGCAAAGTATTTGTTTAACTAAAAGGAACTTTGAGGGTATGCAGCTATGTTGTTTGGCAAAGAGTTTGCAATGGGTCTCCTCTACTCTGCTGACAATGGTAGACCTCTAGGCAGAGTCTGGAATTGAAACTGCTCTGTATGAGGTTAAACACTCTCTTCATTGAGAGCCAAAGAAATCTTAGCAGGTTATGTCACCTTTAGGAAAATGTTTCTCTTCCTTAATAAGGATTTCTCTAGTGACTTACTCATCCCCTGGTATTCAGCTATCATTTGGGGAGTTTTTAGACTGAATACACACACGCATGTGTACATCTGATGAAACTTGACAAAAGGGAGGAAGGGAAAGAAAAAAAGACAAGAAAGTCCATGAGAAAAAAGTATCTCCCTTTTAAAAATCATTAACATTTCTAAAATGCCATCATACCTCTGCCTACTTACTGTGTCAAGGATTATTTTTTCAGATTAGGTACCTGCCCTCTAAACATGAAATGAGCTCATGAAATAGGCCAAAACAATGGTCTCAGGGTCTTAGGTCTCCATTCCGAGCATGCCAAATCTCTCTAACTGTATCTTTTTGTCTGGGATAAACCTGTAAACTTTCCAGGCCACAGTGGAAAGCACTCCCAGCCCCTTTTTCTTCCCAATTCATCCTGTCTCTTCCTCTCCTAAGCCAACCATCCTGTGCTCCAGGCATCTGTGCATCTGTTCCCAATCCCAATCCAGTGATGTATTTAAGTACTGTATCTGTGTATAGGAGGAAGGTATCAAGACGCATAAACAACCCTACCATCTTGCTCCTCCAGAGTCTCCCCCTGTCAATTCTCCTCCTAGTAAAGATACATAAAGGAGAGGGGGGAGCTAAGATGGGGAGGCACGATAACACCTTTTGAACCCAAGGTAGCTACCTATTGAAGTTTACCATCCCTTACCTCTACTAAGAGGTGGTGAAACATACCAGGAAGAACAAAGCCTTTTGAGTGTCCTGGTTCTTGGCCTGGCTCTGCCATTTATTAGCTCTAATTTGTGGCAACTCACATCTCCTCTCTGAGCCTTGGAGTCACCAACTAATAAATGAAGATGACAAACACATCTAATGTACAGGTCTTTTACAAGACAACATGTGCAAAAAACACATTATTCATATGTCATTCTTTCATTCCTTCTCCTTCTTTATTCTACCTTGGTTACTGTTCCCTGTGCGTCCTAGTATGACTTTGGGAATAACTGTAAAACTCAGCCTCAGCTTCTTCACCTATAAAACAGAGACAATATCTGTATTACAGAGTTATTTTGGGACTCACATATCATAGATACAAAGCATGTACTATAGCTTAGTAAGAGTAGTTATGATTAATATGCTACCATATAAATATTAGTTATTTTTATTATTATTAGAGAAAATACGGTGCTATCTAAGCTCTCCAAGGTTGTCAAGCTTTCTGGTATGCATCGCCCTCTTTGGCAACTGTAGCCTGGTTTTGCACCAGCAAAAGGAAAAAAGAGAGAAAAAAAATGTTCACACTATGTGTCACTGCAGAGGTAGCATATGATATGAACTGGGGAAGGAGAGAACAAGAGAAGTTGCACAAGTGGATAAAAGGCATAAAAGAATGAAAATTTCAACATTTCCTGGGGTCTAATGATTTATACTAAAGTATGCATTTTAAAGACTGAATGACAATTATGAGAACCTTGGGTAAAGCCTAATTCCTATGTTTTTCAACCTTTAATTAATAAGCAATAAATTTATTGACTGAATCTCCTACTAAAAAAACAAAACAAAAAAAAACCCAGAAAATCAGGCATTCCTGGAGCCCTTGAAGTGGAACAGTAATGGATTCTGGCCCACTCCAATCATTAACTGCTGGGCTGCTAGTACAGCCTGTCCTGGGGCTACCTATGAAAGGAACAAGCCAACTTTTGGGAACCCTAGGAGTACATTTTGGGCAGCCTGGTTTTAACTGCTTTCATCATGCTCCGTGCTGGACATGGGTCTTTTCCAAAGGCACTGCTTCCAAGTCACATCCTCTTATCTTCCCTCTGAAGGCGTGAGGATAAGAAAGTACTAGATATACTTTTTAATTGAAATATGGTATTAGTGAGTTTCTGCTAATGTTATTTTCCTCTTGTTATCAAATCCTTGCTCTAAATTTTCACATCACTCCCTCCACAAGCCAGTAATATATATGTGTCTGGGTTTCTATCAAAAAAATAGTGAAAACTAGGACAGGAGGAGATATTAAACAAAGGAAATACTGACAATGGAGGTCAGGACAAGGAAAGAACAAGAGAGAACATCAGACACTATTTCTGACCAAATTCAAGAGAGGTTTGCCAATAAACCAGTAATTCCAAGCCCTCAAAGCCACCTTCATGATTTCTCCAGTGACGTGAACCTACATCTGAGAATGATGTTGGTGGTGATTAGAAGGAAGGGAAGAATGATTAAGAAATTCAAGCCACCTCAGTTCTGAAGACTGACAAAAATACTTATGATACCCTCTAAGCAACAAGAGACCACAGTTCCCAAATGGCCCTCAGGCTAAAAAACCAAGTCCCTTGATGTTTCTTCCACTATATAGAGGGGGCATGTCTGGGTCCTGGGAGATGGGTCCCCACGTTAAGATCCCTGCAAGCAGAGACAGCATCTGTCAGGGTCATTACTTCACCATACCCTCAAGAACAGTGCCTGGCACCCCCCATCCCAGATGTTTGTTGAACATATGAATAATGCCCCCTTACATCACTGTTGCCCTCATCTGTCAAATGAGGGAATTGGACCAGATTGTCTCTAAGGCCCTTTAGGCTATAAGGATCTGTGATTCTGGGACTCCGTCCAGCTAGCATTACAGCATGACCAAACCCACTCTTCATAACTAAATCACCATGATTTCATAAAGAACGTAAGTGTGGAACATGGTCTAACAATCCCCACCTCTCTGCTACCAACCTAATTTTCACTCATCTTTTATCAGTGGCAAATAGTTAATCATTTCCATATCCCAGGTACCTGCTTTCACTTGAATCATGTTTAATTTATACATAGCTATGCTATGACTTTCTGTTGCAGCTCATACTGGCCATGCTTCAACTTTGGATTTAAAAGGAGAGCATGATGAATGCATTCCCTACAACTCCAACAGACTCTCAAAGCTCTCCACTGGCCTCCTCATCATTAATCCCATGTCTCTCCAGTGTTAGGCTGCCCAGGTCCCAACAACATTGGGCCACATAAATACAAAACTAAATAAAGCAGATTACACCCCAAATTTAACTGGGTTAGAACTGACACAGAGATTTGGTAGACTCTACAGAACGGTACCTACCCTCAAGCAGCTTTCAGTGTACCAGAACTAATAATATTCACTCCAAAGTAATAATGACTTTGTGTATCTCCTCTCTCAAAAACACTTTACATGGTTTTTTATTTACTATTTGGGAATAATTTCAAACTTACAGAAAAGCTGAAGGATATCCACTAATTTTTTTTAAGCTGAAAGAGTAATAGCAGCATAAAAAAATAGCAATATATACTATTTACCCAGATTTACATATTGTTAACATTTTACTCCATTTTCTATTTGTGTACAAGCTTGTTTTATAAGCACATGCTTGTGCTGTTATATATATATTCAGGGGGTATATATATATATACCCCCTGAATCATTTAATAGTAAGTTACATATATCATGGCCTTTTAATATACGACTGTATCCACCAAAGATATACAGGCTTTCATGCTGAAATTTTTTTCAATCTGTTCCTTATAACATCTATAAAATCAATAAAATAGAAAAATCAATTTTCTTAGATAAAAAATAAAATTAATTTTTAAAACATTAATTTTAATGTCTTAAAATAGCATATTGAATATAAGCTATTCAAGTCTTCAATCATAGAATTTGAAGGATGGCAGCTGAGCAACATGATAAATGTGTTCGGGCTGAGTCTTTCTACTAGCCCTAGATGGTAAGCACATCTTATTCCTGGTGTTGGCCTTGATCTAAGCTAAAGAGCAAACAAGCCAAATAAACACTTCTATTTTATTTCAGAAGGAAGAAAGAAGATGCTTGAAGTGAGGCTGGTATGCTGACAACTGCTAGTGTCCGTCCTCCTCTGGGAGAAGCACGGGGGGACAGGGTAAGCTGTCCTGCTCCTTAGAACAGGTATGCTCCCGAAGGACAGTGCTGCAGAGGCAATCCGCTTAGAAACACCTTTCCTGCTTGTAAGTTTATGAAAATGTTCCTTTTCTCCTTGAATTAAAAACATAACCACACACGTCCCTGCACAAGACAAGAAATGGGAAGGATTACACACTATCTTATTTTTTTAAACCTCAGAAGGCAGCAATCACCACCAGCTAAGCCCAGCCGAGGATGGGACAACAGCTTCTCAGGGTACTGCTTCTGCACCCTAACACCAGCTTGCCCCTTGTTTCCATGGCCCACACTGCAACAAGAATGGGCTTCAAGTAAGAGAGAATAAGCAATGCAAACCCATTCCATTATCAATCATGCTCAGATAAATGGCTCTTCTTCCTTCAGCAGTCAAGGATTTTACTTACTTGATAATTAATTTTGGTAAACTATTTAACATGTGACTATATTCTCTGAAGATACACAGGCTTTTGTGTTGAAAGTATTTTTTTTCAAATCCTTTCCTTGTCATATCTATAAAATCAATAAAATAGTATAAAATAGTATAAAATAGAAAAATTTTCTTAATTACAAAAAAATTTTTTTAATTACTATACACCTGAAAACTAAAACAAAAGATGCAGAAACTGGGTATGAAACACATGCGTATTCTCCGCAAATCCCACAAAGACTGAACATGTTTAAATCAACAGGACTCTTTATTGTCAAGGTAACTCCAAGGTAAATCTGATTAAGTGAATCCAAAACATTTACCTTATACTAAACTCGCTTCTTTTTTTTTTTTTTAAAAAAAAAAGAGAATTGCACATACATAATAGCACCAAGGTAGGTAGATTCAAAGTGAAAGGAACATAAGAAGAATTAGTAGGTTTGCCTCAGAAACCTGTATGTATCAGTACAGTGAGAGTTTTATAAAGGCACGTATAAACACGCGCTACATTGGAAAAACAGTCTGGCAAAGAAACAAGGAAAAGAAAGGTAAGAATAGGATGTCTCGTTTTGCCCATGAAAGAAAGAAAAGATACTGCAATCTACCTTGTTTGGGCGTCCTTCTTCGAATCTTCATTTTGGGAAAGGAAGGCCACGAGTAGTTAAAAGGTGAGTCGGAGTCAGAATCCATCTTTTTGTTTTGGTGAAATCAACAGATGAAACAGTAGAGACTCGGGAAGAACTCGGGGCGTCCCCAGTCAGGAGGCAAGCCTCCCCATGTGATGTAAAGGGGAGGAATGAGACTGGATGAAATAGCTCCTGCACACCAGGGAGGGAAAGGCAATAAATGTTTTGCTTCCTTCGGGCATTCAGGCGTGTAGACCGACAAGGAGGCTGTAAATATTAAAGCCAAACTAGGGAAGTAAAGGAGGGAGAAGGCGGGGAGCTAAGAGTGGCTCAAACACTGCAGTCCACTTATTCAAAAGGTCATTGGGAGCAAATGAATCATTAACTCCCCTCTTCTCGTTGCTGGAAATGGAAATGAAGGAGGAAGGTAACTGGGAATTAAAAGAGAGCTGCCTGTGATTCAAGAAAAGCCTCCGAATGCAGGCTTGTTTTGAGTGAGAGTATCGCTTCTCAGAAGAGCCACCCAGTGCTGTGTTAGATAAAGGTTGAGGTTTATGTGTGTGGACAGCCAGAAAGCTTGATCCCCAGGCAAATGAACGGCAGCAGACTCCAGGAAGAGCTCTTTCCAGAGCAGACTATTCCTTCATACCATTGGCAGCTTGGGCAGTTTTTCGGATCTAAGAACCAAAACAGCTCTGATAATTCATTTAACAATCCAGTCTCACCACCCTTTTAATCCTAATGTGGTTGGAAGTTTTAACTTTTATATAGATTGTACTTGTTTCATTAGATTCATACAAAGTTATTTACCACTGTTTAGCACAATTGGGGTATTTCCACATTGGTCCTGTCACCAAGTTTGGCCGTCAATCATCAGGATTTTGGTGCCTTTATAGCTCTGATCTAAACTTTCAGTCCATCTCAATAGAGTTGGTGACTAATTTACCACAAACCAACAGTTCTTGCAGTCTCCCTGAACAATTCTCCAGTAATTAGCATTCAGGAGAAGCTCATTACTGCCTCCCCATAAATCGTGGCACTGCTCAGGCTCACTTCTCCGCTTCCTATAGGAACATAGATATGCATGCCCCAAATAAGGTCAAGCACAACAGCCGAGATCTGCAGTGGAAAAAAAGGATATCCCAAATGTTATCAGGGAGTCTCTTTTAAGCATTTCTTTTAGTAGACACAATAGCGAGAAATGTTTGTTTTGTTTTGTGAGGTCACCTGACGTCCAAATAAACTAAAGGACATTGGAAATAATATGAGGATCCATTAAGTCTGCAGATTTAGAAGCTGACAGTATGTGTCTTAATTAACATTCATTTCTTTGCTTCAATTATTTCCTAAAGTGTCGGTACTACTGCGCCACGCTGTGCAAGAAAATAGCTGCATAGCCTGCTCCATGGAAGCTAATCCTATCTGATTGGATAGGGGTTGAGTGTGGGGTACAGGGAGAAGAGGAGAAAGGGGAGAGACCACTTAATTTCAAATTTAAATCAAAATCAGAATTATATAAATCACTGCTGTGTTTTTATATAGTTTGTCTCATAAACATACAACTAAAACAAAATACAACTATAGTTACAAACATTGCAACTAAGTGGAAATATTGATACATTTTCTATTTTGTGGCTTTTTTTTTAAAATTTTTTTTGAGACAGGCTCACTCTGTCACCCAGGCTGGCGTGCAGTGGCAGGATCTCAGCTCACTTCAACCTCTGCCTCCTGGGTTCAAGCAATTCTCCTGCCTCAGCCTCCTGAGTAGTCTCATCTACAGGCATGCGCCACCACACCCGGCTAATTTTTGTATTTTTAGTAGAGATGCGTTATTGCTATGTCAGCCAGGCTGGTCTCGAACTCCTGACCTCAGGTGATCCACCCACCTTGGCCTCCCAAAGTGCTGAGATTACAGGCATGAGCCACCGTGCCAAGCCTGTGGCTTTTAATTTGATAAATCAGTACATATTATTCTCAACCAACTGGGTATAATTATAAGAATATGTAACTTTCAGCCCTTATATCCAGTAAAAGAGTTTTAGTCCATATGGATCTTTAATTAGAAAATATACCAAATCTTGTGGAAGAGTATTTACATTCACTCTCAATTTTAGAGCACAGAATGGTGCCCAGGATGCTGCAGGCAGTTGCTGAAGGAATTAATGATTTACAATAGTCAGTCTCCCACGTAAATGACATTTACCCTGTAGATGAAGAACCTTTACATGACAACTGATTAAAAACACATATTTTGACAAAAACGTCTACAAGAACTATTATAAAGTGTTTAAAATATATATTTGTGTTTTATTTAGCACAACAGTTGTCAAAAGAACAGTACTTCTGGGTAGAGAAAACCCATTGTTCTGAGGCTGCAGGCAGTGATGGGAGTGTGCATAGGTCTATGGCCCTTTGGCTGCTTCTAAGTTGTCTGTAGACCAAGGAAAGGGGACCTTCACTAGTGTGGACAATCACCAAAGCAAAACACTATTGGATCAGGAGATATTGTTACTTTTCTTCAGCTCTACTTGTTACCATTAAAGAATCCTTTGAAATGCAACATTTCCAAGGTGGTTAGAAATACTAAAGTCCTCACCCTGAATTGGTGGGAGTGGGTTTTGTAGCTCCTTGCTACACAGCCCATGCTAAACCTCTGCTACACTATCCCCTTAACTAAAGATACAGGAACACTTTACTTCTTACAGTTGACTGATGCTATGGGAAAGAGGGAGACATGTTTCTTATTAAATTACAAACAGAACAAAAGTAATACAATCTATAGGGGCTCCCTAACTTGTTTTATTAAGTTGGTCAGAAATGCGACAAAGTGTTCAAAAGGCTACAAATGTAGAGAAAGCAGAATCAGGGGCAGAATTTCTCAGTGGCATCAGAATGGAGGTAGGGGCCTCAGGGAAAACTGTTCATTGTAAATGCAGATTATGAGATTCCCATCCCAGATGTGTTGAATCAATCTCTCTGAGGGTGGCCCAGGAACCTGCAACAATTTACAACAAGCACCACCCCTATCCCAAGCAATTCTTATGTCTACAGAAGTTTTAGAGTCACTCAACTAGGAGGTAATAAACCCCACATCAGCAAGTTACTGGAACAGGCTGTTCCTCCTATGACTACAAGTGACAGGTCAGAAGAACTTCAGGGCAATACAGACAAACAGAGAGAAGAAAACACTCCCTAGAAAGTATTTCTATTAGTTGAGATTCCAGACAGATTCATCCTGATCTAATTCTCCCAAATGCAGTCCTTGTTGACCAATTACATATCAAGTGATTCTTGATGTCAAAATTATTCTGAAATAGTATTGAACAACCTAACCAATACATGTGAGACACCCAACTGATATATGTGAAAATACCTCAGATATCAAAAGAAGAGACTTTCCAATGTCCTCATTTGCTTCACTATTTTTCAGTGTTTTCTAAATAATAAAATGATTTCTACTGACCAACCATGTTTGCACAGCCCTTTTTATTTTTAGGCCAGCTTACTTCCTTGCTCACCAACACATTTCTTCTGAAGATGTGGGTCATTTATTCTCCTTGTTTTCTATAGTAATTGAGGCAGGTTTTTTTTTTTCCATTTGATCAATATAATTGCATTTAAATTAATTCAATATGTTATTTACATCTCATTCATATTCAACAGGTGACTGTTACTGGCTGATTGCAATTGCAGACAGCAGAATTCAATGACATATCCCCCAGACCACCCTTTCACCATATATCATACAACAATTACCATGTAAGAGTATGAATGCTTTCACAGAAGATACCTTCACCTGAATATGCCTCCTTTAATTAGAAAATTCTTCACCTAGAAAAGAACTTCCGTGAGGTTATAATTATTCAGGGAAGATGCTGCTGCCTTGAAGTTTCAGCTTTCTAAAAGACCCACATAGAAAGGAAACTTTCCTTGATCTTCATTTAGACATTAACCTGCCTTTCAACCTTGATGAAATCAAATCTCAAAGAAGTATTTACAGTTTGGTCTGAATTACAGTATTTGTACAGTTTTCTCATCTTCCAAGGGGACCCAAATTTCTTAGTCGGCAAGAATTGTGTCACATTTTTAATGCACCACAAGCTAAAAAGAAAAATCATGGGTTTGGGAGACACAGATATCTGGACTCAGATAATGGCTCCATCACTTAGTTAGTGGCCCTAAACAAGTCATTCACATTTTCTGAGCCTTAGTTGTCTCATAGCGAATGGAATCATAACACTTGTACTTTAAAGGGTTATTGTGAGGATCCAATGAGATTATAACAGTGAAGAACTTAACACAAGTAAATTTTCAACAACTTTAAATGTTGAATGTAAATAAAATTTCCCTCTCATATATTACTCTTCTATGTTATAGACACTGAAATAGTCTGTCTCAAAAAAAAAACACAGTCTTGCTCTATCACCCAGGTTGGAGTGCAGTCACATGATCTTGGCTCACTGCTACTTCCGCCATCCAGGCTCAAGCGATTCTCCTGTCTCCTCAGCTTCCCAAGTAGCTGGGATTACAAACAATGCGCCATGGCCAGGCTGGTCTTGAATTCATGACCTCAAGTGATCTGCCTGCCATGGCCCACCAAAGTTCTGGGATTACAGGCATGAGCCATGGTTCCTGGCCACTGAAACAGTCTCAATTTGACCCTCAGAAGTAATCATTTGGTTTTCAAAACAGACATGGCAATGTGCAAGGAAGTTCCAAGAATATCATACCAAGACAGAAACAGCAGGAGGAGGAGAAGAAGGAAGAAGATGAAGGGAAGGAGCTCGAAGAGGAAGATTTGCTTTGCTTCTCTACTCCATTGTTAAGCCACCAAGATACCACAGTTTTTAATACTACTAGACATTGTTCCTGGAACAAATCCAGATAAAAGGAGGCAAGGCCTCTGAGGCTAGGATAAGCCTTTCCTGGATAACTTGAACCAGTGCAGTGAAAACTTAAATATATGCTTCATCATATGCAGCCTTAACTTCTAGAACAAGGTGAAAATCAGGGATAGATAAAGCCTTCCTCAAAATCCCTTAGAAGCCACTATGTCATCTCTCAGCAAGCTCAACACAAACAGTCCTTCTATGGATCTAACAATGCCAGGCACCCGGTGAAATGGGTGGCTTTCACAGGGAGGCTATGTTATGTTGTACAGAAAATGAAGATCTTTACGAGCATGGCTCTTACCTTTGTGCCAAGACGCTGTCACTCTGAGAAGCATGGTAGGAACAGCATGTTCACATCTGCAGTGTCACATTCATTCATGGACTTTATCCTCTCAAAATGAAATGATGGGTACAGACACCCTGAGGTGTGAATTCTGATTTTCCTCCCTACTTCCCCCTGCCCCCAGTGCCTTTCATTTTTTACAGAGCCCATAAAATTGAAATCACAAAAAATAGACATGAATTGGGAGCATGGTACAACCACTGTTGTCAAAAATTGGAATCACATGATGCCACTGTCCATAATACCATCTTGCTTAAAACGAAGTGTTTTAATTTCTTATCTACCATTATTACCTTTATTTATTTGAACAAAAAAATGTATGTGCAACTGCAGAGGTTCTGATATGGTCTTTACATCCCCTATTCTCTAAGAGGAAAAAAATGAATACCACCTAGAAGCCCAGCTAGAAGAAGTTACTGATATTATGATATGTGTCTACATATAATACACATAATAAGAAAATAAGAAAATACTCAAAACACCTCAGGGTAGGAAAATAGTAATAATTATCTATTATTAATAAGGATAAATATTAATAAAATATTAATGATAGATTTCCTGATTGAAGCAACATGTTAAAGAATTATATTGTCAAGCCAGGCATGGTGGCTCATGCCTGTAATCCCAGAACTTTGGAAGGGTCAGGTGGGTGGATTGCCTGAGGTCAGGAGTTCGAGACCAGCCTGCCCAACATAGTGAAACCCCATCTCTACTAAAAACACAAAAAATTAGCTGGGCATGGTGGCAGGTGCCTGTAATCCCAGCTACTAGAGAGGCTGAAGCAGGAAAACCTTTTGAACCCAGGAGGTGGAGGTTGCAGTGATCTGAGATCACACTATTGCATTCCAGCCTGGGCAACAAGAGCGAAACTCTGTCTCAAAAGAAAAAAAAAAAAAAAAGAATTACATTGTCAACGTTTCCACCACTTGGTTAATATTGCTACAGATATAAAGTTCTACCTAGATGATTATCATAAGAAAAATAACAGACAAACAACAGGAAACTTTGGTGAAGCTCTTTTTGTTTTAAATGCTGAAGTTTCTGAGCATAACCTGAAAGGAAAGAATAAGGACGAATTTGCTCAGTTGTTCTGAATAATAAATCATGTGCAATTTTGAATTTATCTTGCTCAGGCAGCACAGATAGTGGATGTGAGTGACGGGTTCTGGAGGTGGGAGAAACAAGAGCCCCAAGTCTGGACAGAGGAGGGGTGCAGGGGTAGGGAAGTGCCTGGTGTAGCCTAAGGAGAAAGAAATCCCTCCTATTAGGAAGAACCCACGGACTTCAGGAGAGCAGCATCTGATAATGTTCCTTCCCAATTTTACCAAACCCCCAAGAAAACCTCTTACATGCCATAGACTTGTTCACAGACTTGTTTTATCAATTTTAAAATGCAAAGTTTAACTGACTATAGATTTTATATTGTTATCCATGTGTAAATAAGTTAACTATGAGGTATCAAATAAGCAAAGAGTTTAATAATTAATAAGCTATAAATTCCATAGATCTGAAGCTAAAATTCACATAAAATATGATAAATAAAACTCACTTAAAAAGAAAAAAATGGGCAGGCTCATCTTATATATGCTTCTGGGGTGTGGTTCCTTCTAGGCACTCTTAACTGACAGATCAAGAAAATATATAAGTGTATCCTAACCTGTGTATACACACATATCTACAAATATTTCTGTATGCAACCACGTGTATCTGTATTAACTGAACATGAGTGCCTGCTGATATCTACAACTCTAGTCTGTTACCACATGGATTACTCTAGCCTCTTCCCCCTGCTTATCTGTAAGCACCCACTCCAACAGGGAGAAACGTGGCAGCTGCTAGCCACAATCCATTTACTTATTTGTGCAATACATGTAGAGTGATATCAAAATTCTTAATCTTTTTACCTGCGAGAAAAACTGTGTCAACTAGAGGACAGTGCTTATTGTACAGTTTATGTTGCCTTTATTTTTATAGACCCCACTCATTTGCAAAGTTAATAGCTCTGCACCTGCCTCCACCACACCCAAAATTCCCTTTGGTAAGGTTATTTCTTACATTTTTAATACAGCTAGATTGTTTTGTCACATTCTGCATTCCATCCTAGGATACCCCAACCTCAAGGTCTTCTTAAATTTGCAGACATTAAGGTTTACTCGGTACACTCTAATGTTCTGTGGGTTTTGATAAATACATAGTGTCATGTATCTACAATTCAAGAATCAAAGAACACTTTCACCACCCTATAAAAAAGATACATATAATGCTGATGATATGTGAAAAGGATACAAGAGCCAACGAAAAGTGTTCCCAGCTACCAAAAATGGAACGCTTTGACAACAAATAAAGTAGTATTTGATTATTACCCAAAGTGCAAAATAAATATCCGTCACTCTATACAGACATAAATAAATGATTGAATAAGTAATGGGGGGAACAGACAAAATTCCCATGTAGAAGAATTCTAGATAATTTATGTAGATACCACACCCACAAGTATACAGATTAACTCCTCACTTTTTCCTTATGTGTGGACTACACATAGTATGGAAAGGGAGGTGAGGAAGAGTAACTTTACAGTGGAGAAACCAGACCAACACTACCTCAGCCAGGTGATCAAGGTCAACATCAACAGTGACAATGAACATTGATAGTATGTACCTTTTATATGGTGTGAGGAAAACAGCGCTTTACCTTTGGGTCTTCTCCCCAAAACCCGTAGTTCTCAGTGTAATGATGAAAAAAATCAGAAAAACCCCAATTAAGGGACATCCTACAAAATTCCTGACTAGAATTTATTAACGGCATCTTGATTGTAATGGGATCCTGGAATAGAAAATGGAAATCAGATGAAAAGTAAGGAATCGAAATAAAGTATGTAAGCCTATAACTCTTCTTAAAAAATAAACTTTATTTAAAAAATTTTAAAGAACGGGAGCAACAAGTATAGAATCTATATTCACTAAATGTTTGTGGAACTGATGCTAAAAGAATGTTTGCATCCATATTCAGATATGTAGAATTCAAGTCCTGCATTAAGCTCCATTGATTTTGCTTAAGTTCTTACTATGTGAAGTTGCCACGTAACTCTGAGGAAACTAATTAAAGTATGCTGAAAGCAATTCTGATTCACAGGGAAAAAAACAGTGTCTCCATGGGGTTAATGAGATCTCAAGAGTGAACTCCCTGAGAGGTTTCCATTTGGCACCTGTGTGGCAGATGAATCTATCTCAGCTAGATGGGCTGAAATTTCATTGGCAGACAAATCTCAATAACCTGGATGAACCTACCTAGCTCAGTTCAAGTTTCCTCAAGCTCTGGACACCATCAACTTGACTTTTTTTTTTTTTTTTTTTAACAAGGTCTCACTCTGTCATCCAGGCTGGAGTGCAGAGGTGCAATCACTGCTCACTGCAGCCTTGAACTCCTGGGCTCAAGCCATCCTCCCACCTCAGCCTCCTGAATAACTAGGACCACAGGCATGTACCATGCCTGGCTAATTTTTTAAAATTTTTGTAGAGACAAGGTCTCGCTATGTTGCCCAGGTTGGTCTTGAACTTGTGAGCTCAGGTGATCCTCCCACCTTGGCCTCCCAAAGTGCTGGGATTACAGGCATGAGGCACTGCACCCAGCCCAACTTAACTCTTTATTCTGATTTTCTGTTATTTCAAATATTATGAAGAATCAACAGACTGCTTCCTAGTGGGTCTCCTATTTGACCTCTGATTGTACCACTTCTCCCTATACTTGAGCAACACATCTTCAGTGAAGCCTCATAATGTAAAGAATAGATTCTGACAGCAGTGGCAGAGGTGGTGGCTCAGGCACATAGAGTCACCATGATTCTTCAGAGGATTTTCAGGTTCTCCTCTGTCATTTGGTCAGTAGTCTCACTCCATTTGCAGAGACACGTTGGTGTTACACAGTGGCATTTAACAAGGAACTTGATCCCATCCAGAAACTCTTCATAGACAAGATTAGGGAATACAATGCTAAGCAACAGGCATCTGGAGGACCTGCTGCTACTGGCCCAGAGCACCAGCAAGAGCTGGAGAGTGAGCTTCTAACGCTTAAAGCAGACAGGAATATGTTATCTAGTTTCAAATTTGAAGATCCTAAATTTGAAACCATCGAAAAACCCCAGTCCTGAAGAAAGAAAGTAAAAATTAATCTGGTAATTTGTCATCAATTTGTTGCACAACTAATCAGAAGTATCAGAGTAAGTACCCATTTCATAACTGTCAAATGTTCTTTTAATTCTGATTCCAAATCAATTATTTGGTGATGTTGCAGGGGAAAAGGAATAAATTCTGTTGGCTTTCTTACCCATGCTTCAAGTAAGGGGCCATGTTTCATAAAAATGTCATTTAAATTAGCCACTCTAAAAGATAAAGCAAATTGTACCAATAAATTGTTAGAACTTATGCTGCCTGGCATGAAAGCTAACCAGAATCTTAATTGCCCTAAAGTCCCTTCCAGGGAATTAGCCACTGGATACTCAGTATAAAACAAGCCTACACACACACACACAGACACACACACACACACACACACACACACTCTTACACTGCAATCAAGCTTGCTGGCCAATGATCCCTTTGTAAATATAATTTTTTTTTTTTGTAAATGCCTGTATACATGGGTATTCTGAAGTGTTTCAACACAAGAAAAGGGGAAGAAAGCCCTTAGTGGTATTATTTTAACTGTTTATAAAACAAACTTTATAGATACCATTTCCAGAATATATTTCATATTTTTCATTTGTTTCATGTTTTGTAGATTTGTTGTTGTTTTCTTAAGAGTTGTTTGAAGCTTATAATCTAATCATTTGATTGAAATATCAAACTAAAGTCTTTAGGAATAGAATACATGAAATTTGCTTAGTCACTAAGCTGGTTTATTTGGGGTCAAGGATCTTATTTTGGAGAAGGAAAATTTAGAGTTCAGAGAAAGTACTGCCATTTTTCCCTCCCTTATTACACTTCAAAAAGTTGGCTTGTAAAATGAAAGAAAAAGATAATTTAGAATGTACTAAAGGTAGGTTAGTAATAATGCCAAGCATCAGGTATCCTCATAATGCCCTTAAGACATTAGTGTAAATATCAACCCACTCCCTTCATCCCATTCTGTACACTTCAAAGTCCAACAAATGACCCTGTGACAGCAAATTACAGTTACATGATTTTTCTTAATGTTCAAAAATAATTAACTTTTAAAGGTTTAATCATCTCATAAGTTGAAGTGATTAGGAAATTTTTTCACCACTTTTTTTCCCCCAAAGTTTTCCCATTTCCCACACATCTGTGATCTCACTGGTGATAATCATTGAAAATCTGTGAACTAATACACATGGACTTTCATTAATACCTTCTGTAATCAGTTGAGATAAAAGTAGAACTCCATTTCTCTAATTCCCAAAAATACTGAAAACCCACTATGTGAGGGGTGATTTCAGCACTGCTGAGCTCCCTCAGGGATCTCTGACCGTGATTCTCAACCTTGGTTTTGAAACCTCAACAACCATAATAAGAAAATTTCCTTGAAGTGAATAAAAAGAATAAAATTTGAGTTGGAATTTATACAAATAACTATGCCTTCCCAGTGGTCTTCTTGGGATATTTCACTGTCTCCAGCCCCTTTACTTCAAAATGATTCACTGGGAAGCTTTAGTTTGTGGTAAAGGGATAACTCCCCAATTCCCCAAAAAAAGAGAAAAGAAAAAAAGAAAGGACTCCACAGAAATTCTGTAGCCTGGTACATAAAGAGAAATCTGCCAAAAATTAGGATTGAAAATATATTTTTCAGAAGAGTTCTGCTAAGGTCCTCCTGCTCCCATGTTTCATGAAACATTCTTAAGGTTTCAGTCTAGATACACGTGTGTTATTAAATAACAGCCAAGAGGGTCAGCTTCCACTCACAGGGGTCACAGATCCTAAGACGCCATGCTTAAGATCCTCTTTAAAAACATCTCAAAATGTTATTTTCCACAGGCAACTTACAGGTGCTATGTTATAACAGCACTTTCAGTTAATATAAGAACTTTTGGTTAATATAAGAAGAGAAACTAACCTAATTAGTTCTATTACCTGGTTGTTTGCCAAACTAGCACTAGTGACTACACCATCTCCCACCAGCTCACCACTAGCACATATATGACTGGACTCTCCCAGATATGCCCACAAATGGAGAACCTGAAAACGTGTATTATACACCACCTAACATTCTGTTTAGAAGGACTGTTTCTTTGGTTCTTCCGATCGTTTCCTACCAGTTTCCTTTTCCTGATGTTTTTCCTTTCAGGGGACTTTCAGGGTGGGGAGGCTTTGTTTCTCTCTCAGTCTTGTCTACAGTCATGAAAGGTCTGTGTTTTTTTGGTGAAGAAACCTGAACCTCATATCCTATTGTTTGTTTCTGTCTGTTTCTGCTTCCTTCTCTTCCCAACCGGCCTCTAGATGGTTTTTTCTTTCTTTTTTGTTTTTTTTTTTTGGTATGAAGTCAGGTTTCCTTCCATATCCAGCTTTGGTTCATCTCTCCCCATTGCCCACCCTCCCAGTCCCAATACCCACCAAAAGGTTTTCTTTTCCTCATCTTACATATTAGTAACAAGCAATAATAGCAATGAAGTAGCCCAAAGTATTAAAGAATAGCTGTGATTTGAGCCTGTGCATGTACATTGATCAGGTCACTCTATAATATCAACAATATGTATTATAAAAAGGGGGTTTGGATGGAAATAAGTACTTGTGCAGAGGATCTACAACATTTTCCCTTTCTTCTTATTAACGTAATCCACATGCTTTATAAAAACATAAACAAACAAAAACAAATGTACGGCATCATTTTGTTACTTTCTAAAATGGAGCTTACTTATGGAATATGTCAAATGAGTAACACAGGACA
Organism: Colobus angolensis palliatus; assembly: GCF_000951035.1. Taxonomy (NCBI): domain Eukaryota; kingdom Metazoa; phylum Chordata; class Mammalia; order Primates; family Cercopithecidae; genus Colobus; species Colobus angolensis. The sequence goes on from NW_012118376.1 coordinate 6,178,115, forward strand.
TAAATTGTCTTGTTTTCATGATCACAGCTACGTAAAAAAGAAATGCATGTGTAAGAAAAAATGCTTGTAGGAAATATACCCAAATTTAATAGTAACTGCCTTTGGGTGAGGAAATTATAGGGATTTCTTTTTCTACTCTTTCTAAAATTCCCAATTTTTCTATTGTGAACATTTATTATTTCTATAATTATAGAAGACTAAGATAATTTTTTCCAAGAGGCTTACTTTGCAAGATACTGTGCTCTTCTCTGGCACTTGCACCAAGCCCACTCTCTACCAGCCAGACCTGGAACAGTAGATGAGGCAGTGCTTCATGCCTAGAGCTTCAAAGTACTGAGACTCTCCAAGCAGAAAGGAGGATGCCAACCAATGCTATCCTCATGTCTCCTATCACCTATAGGGAGTGTCTCTATCACCCTATCACCTTCCCTCATAGGGAAAGTCAAAACATGCTCACATAGTTCTTGTTTTGACATGTCAGTTTCACCAACCCTTCATTTTTTCCATCCAAATAGTCATAAGACATTCAGCTTTGGCCAAATAGATTTCATGTCCTCTTTAATCTAATGAAGACCATGAGTGATAAATAATTGCAGGAAAATCAGCTTCAGGAAAACCACATCTGGTCTGTCACCCACAACCTCACTCACACTTTGACATATTATTTGATGAAAGAACAGCAGCATCATGTTCCAGGAGCTTTTGTAATTCCCCTGAGACACTGGCACTATGGTTTCACAGTCCTCAAGGAGGAACTTAACTTTTAACTGAATATCTTAATTTCTAACCAAAGCCATGCAGCTTTATGTTTTCACATTCAACCTCTTAAAAGTGGAGTTTGCAAGACAGTGTCTAATCAAGCCATTTGCAGCTTTGCTGATTCAGTGATGGTTTATGCATCTTTGTTTGCAATTGGGATTCCAGTTTTACAGCTGAGACTCCCCATCTACTCCATTTCCCACAGGCTGTCCGCTTGTTCCTGCAAGATGTTCACTCCCCTTCTCCTTTTGGCACAACACTTGCTGCTGCCCAAAGGGTCCATTTGGCTCAAGTAAATGGCATTCAATATGATTAAGAAATAGGATCAAAACTTTAAGCAGTTCTTATTTCTTTTTGAGATGGAATCTCACTCTGTCGCCCAGGCTGGAGTACAATGAATGGTATGATCTCGGCTCACTGCAACCTCCGCCTCCCGGGTTCAAGTCATTCTCCTGCCTCAGCCTCCCAAGTAGCTGGAATGCAGGCATGCACCACCACACCTGGCTAATTTTGGTATTTTTAGTAGACACAGGGTTTCACCATGTTGGCCAGCCTGGTCTCCAACTCCTGACCTCAAGTGATCCTCCCACCTTGGCCTCCCAAACTGCTGGGATTCCAGGCGTGAGCCACCACGCCCAGACAGTTCCTATTTCTTAATCACATTTAGTGCCATTTACTTGAGCCAAGTGGACCCTCTTTTTCTTATTTTTGGTATTGACCCATTTCATTTCATCTACCTTCTTTTCTTCTGTTTCCTTCAAATGCTTTGCCATCTTTCCCCATCCGACCTGCCTAGAATATGAAGGAGTCCCACTCCGCACTGTGATAGCAACAGAAGCAGATCTTAGCCCTTCAACTGATGATTCTCCCCTTCGACAAAATGCATCTGCAGAGAATGGGGCCATAATTCCCGCATTTGACATAAACGTCAGCTCCTTGCAGAGGTAGTTCTGGGGCACTGGCTTGGATGAGCTTGCCAGTTGTTACACACCCAAGACATTTCTCCAACCACCATTTTCAGTGTGTAAACTAATGATAAGTGTGATTCTTGATGCCCTGAAAGGTCAATAAAACATTACAAAGGATGGGTACAAAAAAAATAGAAAGAATGAATAAGACCTACTATTTGATAGCACAATAGGGTAACTATACTCAAAAATAACTTAATCTGTACATTTTAAAGAGTGTAATTGGATTGTCTGTAAACTCAAAAGATACATACTTGAGGGGATGGATACTCTATTCCCCATGATGTGCTTATTTCGTATTGCACGCCTGTACCAAAACATCTCACATACCCTACAAATATATACACCTCCTATGTACCACAAAAACTTAAAAAATTAGAAAACAATAAATGCATAAAACACTTCTAGAAGGAAAAAGAAAACACCACCACAAAGGGAACTTACTCTGTTCTGCCCTGTCCAATACAACAAAATTAGAAAATTAAAAATCCGATTCCTCAGTCACAAGTCACATGCTCAACAGACATAGGTGGTCACAGGCTACTACACTGGATAGAACAGCGAGAGAATGCGTCCATCAGCACAGACAGCGTCACTGGAGCAGCATTTATGTCACTGATGAAGCCACACCCACACCACACAATTCTGAATAATACAAGTCAGCAAACACTTACACATCTATTTATCAGCATTTATCATGTGTTTATCCCACGCCGTTTATCAACATTTCCTGAGACTGGGCAGAATAAAGCACTTGTAAAATATCAAAAGAGGCCAGGCAGGGTGGCTCATGACTGTAATCCCAGCACTTTGGGAGGCCAAGGCAGGCAGATCACTTGAGGTGAGGAGTTTGAAGGTGAAACCCCAACTCTACTAACAATACAAAAATTACCTGTACATGGTGATGGGTGCCTGTAATCCCAACTACTCGGGAGGCTGAGGCAGGGGAACTGCTTGAACCCAGGAGGCAGAAGTTGCAGTGAGCCAAGATGGCGCCACTGCATGCCAGCCTGGCTAACAGAGCAAAACTCCATCTCAAAAAATAAAAAATAACACATAAGAAATAACAAAAAAAGAGTGTTGAAGTAGCCTTCAGAGAGAGCCATTTCCTATTCCAGACTGTGTCTGACCATCTGACTATTGCTCACAGCTTGCTGTCCCCTTCTCTGTCTCAGGTTCTTTGAAAATCTGTTAGAATTTCCTTTGCAAAAACTCAGGGGACTTTATTAATTCAAAAAGTTTAAATGAACCAAAAAGAAAATGCTAGCACAACAAACACTCATCATGGTCCTTTTCATAAATCACTGGATTAAAGTTGTGCTCATTTGTCTTTCTCAAATCCTTCACAGACTTCATGATGTTACTGACAAAACACTCAGACAAGGCCAAACTACTACAATTTCCATAGCACGTGTCTTCTTGCTCACAAATATACAAGTTTGAAACTAGAGTGAGTTTTTAAAACCTGAAATTAAGATCATCTCAATGTTTCATACTTTTAGTAGCCTACCTCCCTCCCCCAGCAATTCGTCTTAGTAAACATTCTTCAAAGCTAACACTCCCAGGAGCATGATGCAATCTGTAGCTGAGACATCCTGTGTGTGTGAGTAACAGCTATGGCCCTGACATCAGTGACCCACGACAGCCACCTATACAGAGATGTTTGCTTTCTTTTTGCCTTCCTCTTCCCCTCTTCTGTAAGTAAATCATTACTCTTACCTTAAATAGCAAAAATATTGAGGACGTGTATATTGCTTAGTGTGGGTCTAAATTTCTGTTCCAATTTCAGTAGAGCCGTGTGCAGCAAGATCCTGGAAACCACCTCTGGCATGTGGCCAAGCTACTAGCAACACCGTCAACCAACACTGTGGGTGCTTCCTCCTTGCTCTGCTCTACACAGCATGATTTGTGAATGCTTGTAACTGCTCTGCCATGTGTCGGCGCAGCATACCAACCACACTCCCGGGGCCTCCAGGGAGCCAGCCCCATGCACGTGTAGGCTCACGGTGACCCTGTGGGTCATCCACTTTCTTCATTAATCTCACTCTGAGCATTGATTTAGTTTTTCCTGATTTCACATCAGCTTGAGCCCTCAGTCACCACTATCAGCAACACCTCACCTCTTGCAACTTCTAAGACTGTCCTGCCCGTGTGTGCCTTTCCTGGTGTGTGAGCTGCCTCAGCTTTACAGAACCAGAGGAAACAAACTGGGATGGTTTGTGCTCATCTGCCTCTCACTTGTCAGCCCCAGAGGTCTTCACAGACCATCCAGGTGCCCGAACTCAGCCTCTGCTGATTGCTCAGCCTATGTCTTCAAACACCCCATCAGCTTCATTATGCTCTATTCACCTCTAAGTAACTCAAGAGATAGGGCTGGGGCCCACATTAGCCTTGAAGAAATAGAGACTGCCTGGTAGAAGATTTAGGAAGGAGTCCTCAGGGAGTTGTGAAATAGAATATTGTAAGCAGATGAGAATTCCCAGGTCCAAGGGAGGAAATACCTTGCCAAGGGTGGAGGGACACCTGGTTCCTCTGAAAGGACACTCACATCAGACTCAAATCCCAGAACAAGCATCTGGTCTTTTCTTGAGCTCAGCAGGGTAGATCACACAGGCTCAGCTCCAAGGAGACCCCACTGGGCATCAAAATGGGATATTGGTAAACCTGGAGATTCTAGGGCCAGGTGGAATGAAGTTATGAGTCTCGGTTCCACTGTCTACTCTCCACCAGTGGTTCAACTGCTTCACCTGAACCTGAGGCTGGTAGTGCCTACTTCCTAGGAATAACAAGGGAACATATGGCAAGTCCAAAGCCAGCTTCTGGCTCAGAGTAAAACTGTTCATGAAAAGCTTTGATTGCCTTGTTTTTTAGATTGTAAACAGAGTCTCAACCTCTAGAGTCATGGTATTACAAATGATCCTACAAATAAAATTTATCTGTATGGGTTTCAGGAAATAGATAAGGTTCCCAGGAAGGAATATTTTATGTTAAAATGTACTTGCTTCTTGTCCACTCTAAACCTGGATCTGGGATATCACTATGAGTATAGGTAAAAGCGTTATTTCAGAACATACCCAAATCTAGGCTGTGCTGGTCTTCATGTTCATTCTGTTGAACCACCAGGCTTCTGACACACTGAAAAAGATAAAGTCAGGTGGGTTTTTAAAAAATTACATATATGCTACACTAATATTTATTTTTGTGAACTAGAAAAACAACCTTGGGAAGCATCAATGAAAACATGTTACATATATCATCACATGTAAACAGAAAACTAGTCTTACACTTATTATTTAACAGCTAAAAATGAGTAATGAATCTATCCCAAGCTGAAACACATCTGAAAGCTGTACACAGGTTGTTTTATTCTCAGAGGACATCTCCCAGATTTACTCTTGTAATCACATTGTTGTCAAATATCTACAAACATCAAACTTCAAGTAGAAATTTGTTTTGCAGAATGTCTTCAACCATCTTGCATATACAACTACAACTCAGAAAGACAGCTAGGTTTGGTTATAAAGAATGGGGATTAAGACTTGGATAAAGAAAATGGGGCTGGGTACAGTGGCTCATGCCTGTAATCCCAGCACTTTGGGAGACCGAGGCAGGCAGATCACCTGAGGTCATGAGTTCGAGACTAGCTTTGCCAACATGGTGAAACCCCATCTCTACTAAAAACACAAAAATTAGCCAGGCATGGTGGTGGGTGCCTATAATCCCAGTTACTCAGGAGACTGAGGCAGGAGAATTGCTTGAACACAGGAGGCAGAAGTTTCAGTGAGCTGAGATCGTGCCACTGTACTCCAGTCTGGGTGACAGAGTAAGGCTCCATCTCAAAAAAAAAAAAAGAAAGAAAGAGAAAAAAGAAAAAAAGAAAATGAAATTTCATATTATTCTGAAAGCGACTTGGGGCACATCCTTTTTTTAGTGTTTTTTAAACATTTTTATTACCACTAAATCTTCATTTCTACTTTATGGAAAGACATGCAAAGAAGAAAGAAGCAAATAGAGCAGGGAGTCATTCATTACCTTTACATCTTCCTTTTCGGCTGCTGAGCTGCTGGACACTGAATTCTTAATCTCTGCAAAAGAAATAATTCCCATCAGGATCTGCTGAATGGAGCTTTTGTTAAGAACAACAACAACTACTACTAGCTGACAAGTGTAAATGAGTTGCCCAGGAGCCTTCTGCATAGAGGTAGGTTTTTAGATTAGGCCTCTTAAAAATCAGCTGTCCACAGAGCAGAGTGTCTAATAACCTGACTGTCCATACTCTGGTATTATCTGTGTGGACCAAGATGTAAACAAGCCCGGGAGCTCTCACAGGAAATCCTGAGGGGGAAAAAATCATTAAATAAATAAATGCCCTTGATTCCAAAGGAAGGCCGCTCACTACCGAAGGTTCTTCAAAACAGCAGATTGCAAGGACGTGACTTGTACCCACCTGAGGAAATCCCACTCGTCTATTTCCTCAAATACCACAAATTTCAATATATTTCAAAAGAGCATAATTCATTATACAGGAGGTCTGGCTTTTCCTTCCACATCACTGAAAGTCAAGAACACCAGCATAGCCCTCAGCTCCAACCTCAGCCCCAGGCACACTGGGTGTCCTCTTTCTGAATAAAGGGTTTCCTGGAAACAGTAGTGGTCAGGATGTACTGGGATGGAAAAAAAAAAAAAAAAAGGTTCACCCAAGGCAGCATTTCGCTCTGTGGTTTGATTTATTGGTTCTGTTTGCAAATACTCAATTGCCCATAAACAAGAGCCACTATTGTCAAAATAACTACCAATAACAGGTTTGTTTGGGCCTGGGGAAAATTAAAGCACTTGACATCCCTAGCAAGGACAGATGACTGAAAGTCTAAGTCTCTACTCCAGATCTGCATTAACATATAACATTGTGGGGTCTCACTCCTTTTCTGGAAGTTTCACATTCCTTCCCCCACAGCCCTGCTTTAAGCAGGAAACCCCTGAAGCTTTCCAGCAGGTTCATTACCTAGACCTTGTCACTCATATTAATTTACCCAATGCCTCAAACCTGCAGGTTGATTTAAAGCTCTTCTCACTTCTGGGCAACAATGCTAGGAGTTATCATCCATGTTTATGCTTAGAAAATGTATAAGGTATTCATTTATATGGTTCTACATGACAAATCATAATAAAGATGACAAATTACAAGGCTGGAGCTATAAGTAGTAAGACCAGGATGGAGCAGAGAAACCAACAATCCTTGTCTTGTGTTTCTAAAAATCTGGACAACAATAACTTTGAATTTGCTTTGCAGAAAGCAAGTAATATCATATTTGCATGCCACAATAGTATATTGCTCTTGAATTTATAATGCATATTAGCTTCTATGATTAAACCAACAAGGCAATAACCAGCAAACAAGGTAATAACCCTAATTTTGTGTGGTCATGTCAACTGATCTCAGCAGGGAATGAGGACAAGATCATAGCGGACACCCAGCCCAGGCAGCATGTGTACACAGCATCTCTGCCTGCCTTTAAATGCACATCCCACAGAAGGCCTCCAGGTGGCAGCAGAGTAACATCGGCATGAATGGCATTGTCAGAGGTAGGAATGTCAAAATGGGCTAGCTTCACCCTTCACAGACCTGCTTTCAAGTGCCAAAGTCCAAAACACATGGTTAAAATTAACATTTTTGTCCCACTACATAGATGCAGAAAATTGATGTGAAACACCTGCCATGGTATTTGGCACATTATAAGTGTACAGTAGAGATTTGGTTTGGTTTTGAAACTCATATACTCAAACCCTAAAAATTGGGATAAGTAGGAAAGGAACTACAAAGGCGTTAAAAAAAAAAAAAAGAAGAAGAAGAAGGGAAGAACAACCAGGACCAGAGTTTCAATAGATACATCTGCACAGACATCAAGGGTCACACCCTTTTATTTTGCCTGTTTTAGGACATTCATTCCTTTAAAGTTATCTCAGCCATAAACTCTTACATGATCATTATGCTGCATTTCTAAAGAATTCTGGGCCGGGCGCGGTGGCTCAAGCCTGTAATCCCAGCACTTTGGGAAGCCGAGACGGGCGGATCACGAGGTCAGGAGATCGAGACCATCCTGGCTAACACAGTGAAACCCCGTCTCTACTAAAAAATACAAAAAACTAGCCAGGCGAGGCGGCGGGTGCCTGTAGTCCCAGCTACTCGGGAGGCTGAGGCAGGAGAATGGCGTAAACCCGGGAGGCGGAGCTTGCAGTGAGCTGAGATCCGGCCACTGCACTCCAGCCCGGGCGACAGAGCGAGACTCCGTCTCAAAAAAAAAAAAAAAAAAAAAAAAATTCTGTACATACAGCATTTATTCAGAAGAACAGTATACATTTTATCCAGATTGCTAATCGAAAAGGCAATCTTGTCTGTTAATGAAGTTTGCAGTAACAGAGGATGTGTTCACACCTGGTAGAAGCATTTAGGTTCCAGCTTCCTTTCCCTTCTCAAAAGGCCAGTGAACTAGTCTTTATAGATTGTCATGCCTACGTTTTTCCATGTAGTCCAGTGCAATTTTTTTCACTTCAAAACAAATACCACAAACTATATTAAAATACACAAGTCTTCACTAAAAATTGTACCTCATCATTTAAAAAATAACTTCCAAATATAGAGTCTTTATCCAAAAATCATTTTAAAATATTTGTGATATTGTGCTGATTCAAGATAATACTGTATCTTTAATTAACCTAGAACTAAACAGAACTATGTCTTAGAGCTTTCAAAGAATTTGGCATTCATTCTACCAGAGTTTAATTAAATTGCTCTAGGAGAGTTTCTGTTAAATTAGTAGGATCCTTTTACACTAACCCACCGTACCACCAATTAGACAGTGCAGTCAAACCATTCATTGCTATAGCAACCTGTAGCAGATAATGGTATCAGTAACTCTACCTATTCTGTTTTAAAGGCCTATTAATCTTGCCCTCAAGCCCACCCAGAAGTAAGGATTACTCCTCTAAATCAGACTTACCAAACTTGATAAACACTTTTTTTTTCTTATTGCCAAGCTATAATGGAACAAGAGATAATCTCTAAGACTTATGTTTACTAGTGACACTGCACCAGCCAACAGGGTTAAGTCACTGTAAGATTCATGCCAGTGTCTCATTAAGAAGCAGATTCGCCTAAAAAAATCTCAACTCTATGCACAAGTCTTACTGTCTTACTTTGCAAATGAGACCACAGAGCCTAGACTTAAGCAAATAAAAAACTTACACCCAAAACACAGGATGCTCGGTATTCTGATTTTAATCACCATTTGGCTGTGGCAGAAGAATCATGGTCAGAGGCAGCCAGATCACCAGTGTTGTCTTGTTGCCAATCAAGTCCACCACTGGCTTACATCTACAGAGCAGTGTCAAAAGCACAGGTGGAAAACCAGGATCATGCTCTCCGTTTGCTCTGCCTGCCCCCACAATTGTCAGAAAAACACCCTGATGGTAGTGTTCATAGCAGCCTCTGTGCCTCTCTGGCATACACGGTGGGTAGCTCATAGTCTTTGAATGAATCTTTTTCTCTCAATAGGCTGTAAATTCTGGGATAGCAGGGACCAGATCGATTTCTGCTCAACCCTTATATCCCCAGCACCAAGCTGAGTGCTTTTCACTTAACAGGTGCTGAATAAATGCTTCTCGTCTCCACCTGCAACTGTTGGCCCAAAATATACATAGCTGACAAGATGTGGTGGATCCTTAGACAAGCTGTGGATCAGGACAGAGAAGGAGAAGTTGTTTACTTTTTGGAATTAACTAACTGAAACACTTCCAATACCAGAGCTGTTTTGTCACAACTTCTGAACAGCCAGATTCATAGACAGATGAATGCTTTTCTCCTTACTTCCTCCCACCCTTCTGGCTCTGTAAGTCCAAAAGCCAACCCTTTTCCTCTCCACTTAGTAAGTATTGCTGTTTCACTACTAACTACTGCACCTGCATGTGTTGCTACAATGTTTTATCCTAGTGTGCAAATTCAATTCACAATGGCCACAGAATTAAAATGGCAAAGGCACTTGAGAGGCTACTTGCCACTCTTAATTGAGAGGCTATTGTAACACTTTGAAATTTTGTTTCAATATCCCAGTTATTCCTTTCTCTTTTTTTTCTAAAAGCAGGACTACTAGTAAGAACTTTCATTTTGCCTGTTAGGTATAAATATGGACTGGGAGCAACAATGAGGCACTCATCTACAGAAATATCAAAATGAGACTTAGTGAGTGAGAGCCCAGCATTCCCCTCAATTCAACAAGTTCCACTGGTCCCTACTGAGCAGCAGCTGGGGAGAAGAAACCAAGATGGAAGAAGAAATCCTTGGAATCAAGTAACTCCAAAATGTGCCCCTTGGCATATCATTTTTTATATTTATATTCTATATTGTTTCAGAAAGAATTGAAGACATCTTCTTTAAAATACAGGATTTTTTTCCTTTAAATTACTTGTGATTTTTTTAGAGACAAAAGTAATTATTTAAGACAGTGGAGAATTCCCTCCTCTTACACAGTTTTTTTGTCTGAAGGTTAACATATGATCCAATTCTGGCCAGAGTCTTAATAGAAACTTTCCTGACACCTCTCTATAAAAGGCTTCTATCACTAACAGAGAAAAAAAGAGAAAAGTTGAAGGGCAAAAGGATCTTTTTCCATTGCTCTTTTTGTCTGAATAGAGTTCAATGAAGAAATGATTTTGGGCCGGGCGCGGTGGCTCAAGCCTGTAATCCCAGCACTTTGGGAGGCCGAGACGGGTGGATCACGAGGTCAGGAGATCCAGACCATCCTGGTCTACAAGGTGAAACCCCGTCTCTACTAAAAAATACAAAAAACTAGCCGGGCGAGATGGCGGGCGCCTGTAGTCCCAGCTACTCGGGAGGCTGAGGCAGGAGAATGGCGTGAACCCGGGAGGCGGAGCTTGCAGTGAGCCGAGATCGCGCCACTGCACTCCAGCCTGGGCGACAGAGCGAGACTCCGTCTCAAAAAAAAAAAAAAAAAGAAATGATTTTGGAGCCATAGTAGCCCTCTTGCAACACCAGACTGCTGCAGGCCATTCTCCACAGTGGGCCTACTCTTATTGTGAAAACGTTTATACTGGATTATCTTTTGAAGGATGGTTTTGTGGCCAACAGTCTTGAAACGAAGAAATAGTGTTTCCTCTGGGGATGAAGGCAGATTTGTTTTCTGGCCAGGGTAGTAAAGATAATAGCCCCTTCCAGTGCAAGGGTTGGGCAGGCTTGCTAGCAGTCTCCTTATAAGATTTGGGATTTCTTCGTCAGGGTTCCTCAGCTGTGACACAAACTGAGTGTGTGTGCAGCATCTATCTGAGCTGCTCACAAGGCCCCTGGGGGACTTGCTGGACAAGGGGAAGCAATGTGAACATGAAGGCCATGCTGCCTATGCCATGAGCAATAAAGTCTTTTGTATCAGAAAAACAATAAAAACTTGGGGAAAAAACTTAAAAAATCAATATAACTACCATTAAATATTGGTATATACTCCCCCATATATGTTTTTATGACAGCTTTATTAAGGTATAATTCATATACCAAACAATTCACCCACTTAGACTGTACAATTCAATGGGTTTTAGTATATTGAGTTCTGCAACCATCACCATAATCAATTTTAGGACATTTTCATCACTCCAATGAGAAAACCCCACATCCATTAGCAATCACTCCACATTTCTCCCCAACCACCTCACCATCCTCCTTCCACACCCCAGCCCTAGGCAAGCACTGATCTATTTTCTGTCTCAACAGAATTGCCTATTCTGGATATTTCATATAAATGGAACTGCACAATATGTAGCCTTTTGAAACTGGATTCTTTCATGCAGCATAATGTTTTCAAGATTCATCCATGCTGTAGCATTCCTCTTTACTGCCAAGTAGTATTCCATCAGATAGATAGATAGATAGATAGATAGATAGATAGATAGATAGATAGATAGATAGATAGATAGATGGTAGCTATTTTGTTTTATTTATCTATTCCTCAGCTGATGGATATTTGAGTTGTTTCCACTTTTTGTCTATTATTAATAATGCTGCAATAAACATTCAAGTAAAAGTTTTTGTGTAGATACATGTTTTCATTTCTCTTAAGTATATACCTAGGAATGCAATTGTTGAATCATATAACTCCATGGTCGATAAATTTTTATGATACAGATTTTTACATCTCCTGAACCCCGCCCCTGCCCACCATAGATATCTCTAAAGCAAAGAATTCAATTATGGAGAAAAAGTATCCTCGGCCCCAAAATTTGGTTGCAATTATCAATTACACAGTTCTAAATCAATATACAATTGATCTTTAAACAATGCAGGTTTGAATGGCATGAGTCCACTTTTATATGGATTGCTTCCAATAGATATGTTGGTAATTTTTTTGGAAATTTTTTGACAATTTGATAAAACTCACAGACAAACCACCCTTTCCTAATCCTCCTGCTCCTCAGCCTACTCAGTGTGAAGACAAGGATGAAGACCTTTGTGGTGGTCCAGTTCCACTTAATAAACGGTAAATGTATTTTATCTTCCTTATGATTTTATTAAGAACATTTTTTCTCTAGCTTACTTTATTATACAAATATAGTATACAATACATGTAACATACAAAATATGCGTTGACCAATGGTTTATGTTACTGGCAAGGCTTCTGGTCAACAGTGGGCTATGAGAAGTTAAGCTTGGGTAGAATCAACTTTGACTCACATGAATTCTTGACTGTGCAGGGGATTGGTGCCCCTAATCCGAGTTGTTCAAGGGCTAATTGCGTTTTTAAATTGAAGTCAGGGCATAATTTTCCTAAGTTAATCAATGGCTTGAATAAAATTAAGCAAGTCATCTTTCAAAGACATAAACAAAATTCCATTTTTATCAAACTTAGATACTACTTCAACTCAAGAAATGAACCTTTAGCTATATTTTCAAGATCATTGCAATTCCATTAGAATACTTAGTTGAGTTTAATACTTGTTGTTTCTCTCTAGCCTGCTTATCTGACTAAGCTAGAATAAAGTATCTATATTAGATATGAGCCAAATGTGTTGCATCTAGGTGAGCTCCAAGGAACCTCTGAGTCATAAGCTCAAACATAAAGTGGGTTCAACCAGATGATTTCTAAAGTTCTTTCCAGGTCAAACCATGATTCTTTAATCCTTTGATAAACTAAGTGGTGAGGAGAATTTTTATTTATGTATGAGAAAATGCAGATATTTTTATAATAATGTACAAAATGAGTATCATATCATCATGATATCCTATCTGTATCCTTGTCCCTTTACTGATGAACATTGCTCTTTTCTGTGACAAGGAGAAGAAAGAGGACTGGCAAAGTCAGTCACGAAGGGAAATACAGAAAAGACTGAATTGCTCTGTAAAATGCAGCCATAAAAAAGAGAATAAGTTCACGTCCTTTGCAGGGACATGGATGAAGCTGGAAACCATCATTCTCAGCAAACTAACACAGGAACAGAAAATCAAACACCACATGTTCTCACTCGTAAGTGGGAGTTGAACAAAGTAGACACAGGGAAGGGAACATCACACACCAGGGCCTGTCAGGGGGGTGGGGGGCTAGGGGAGGGATAGCATTGGGAGAAATATCTAATGTAGATGACGGGTTGATGGGTGCAGCAAGCAACCATGGCATGTGTATACCTATGTAATAAACCTGCACATTCTGCACATGCATCCCAGAACTTAATAATAATAATAATAATAATAATAAATGAAAGCAACAATTATAAATCATTTCCTGGGGCTGTGTATGATTTTCTTGTTGAAAATGCCAAAAATACCCTACTTCTAGGAAAAAAATATTTATCAAGTCCTTGACCAGATATTCCACTTGAGAGTCAAGGTAGAGCTGTGTATGCAAGTGAATGATCAGCTCGGCAGAACGGCCTGCCTAGTACTGCTGTCTTAAGTCCCCAACACCCAAGTCCCAGTTGTCCTGGCTTAAAGGACCTATATCTTGATATTTGGACCATCTGCAACAGTTCTCCTAAAATGCCCTTGTGTTAAAGTGTCTCAAATGAAAAATCTTGGAAACAATACTTTGTGTGGATAAAAGCCCTATTGTTTTCCCAGTCATATCTCACAGGAGATGTTCAAATAAGGAGAATCCACCACACAACTCTCTCTACATTTCACAAACCAAAGCACAGAGGGAAGTGCTGCACCCCTGTCTACAGAATGCTCAAGCAAAATATCTGCTGACTTCTAGTCACCATGACATGAATGGCTAGGTCCTGGTATCTCAAAACACATATCTTTACCATTGAATCCACCATACGCATGTGTTATATAACTTGCACTCATGATTAGACATCATTCAGTAAACATTCACTATGTTCAATACTGGGCAAGGAGCTTTATCCGTACTTCCTCACTGAAGTAAGTATTAAATGACACCCCACCTCCACCCCTACCCCGTCATTTTTCACAAAAGCAAATAGCCTAATCACTTGCATTATGCTCAAAAGCCAGTTCACCGCAGAGGTGAGGTTTTTAGCAAAGTCAGCTTATTACTGACATGTCATTGAGACATGTCTATGCATGCGGGTCATAAGGACTTGAGAGAGATGAACCATTTGGAATAGAGCATTTCAAGGCAATGTTTCCAATGTTTGTGCTTTTTCTATCCCCCAAATGCTGGAGAGAACTCTAGACCAGCAGTCCAGACACTAAATAGATCAGTCCTATACTCTATAGGGGTAGTGGTAGTCTGTAGTGTGGTCAGTAAGGGAGTGGACTCTTCACCTGAGTTCTGATGGCCTGGGCCAGTATCACCTCAGGTAAGTTACATAACCTTTCTGTGCTGCCGCTTCCACATGCATAAAGTGGGGAGGGTTGATTCCTGACTCCCAGAAATGCCCCTCCCCATGACCGTAGGTATGAGTGCTCCATGAGTGTATAGACTTAACTCAGGTTGTGCCTAATGCCTAGAACAATACCCAGCATATAGCAGGTGCTAACAAATGCTTGAGTGAAATTAAATGCAAGCAAACTCCTTGAGGGCAAAGGTTTTTTCTCCTTGCCATTTTTTTTTTTTTTTTTTTTTTTTTGGTACTGCCAAGAACAGTAGCTGGTATAAAGTGATTGGCAGTCAACACATATTTACTGAATGGATGGATAAGGAAATGGGCCTAAGGACACATGTCCAGCTGTCCTGCCTGAATCTTACATTTGGACCAACGGCCTCTTCTGCCTCCCACACAGAATCACAATGGGGAAGCCCCTTTGAGCCTGGCGAGAGTGGCTGCCTCCACCCTGAAGGAAATGATTTTGCCCTCTCTCCTTGGTGATTGTAACACATGTTCCAATCCCCAACTCCCTATTTCCTTGTCAATGAAAATGTGGAAGATGATTTATTGGGAGAAGCCAACAAAGTAACAAATGAGTGACAACAAGTTAAGACAGTTAGCAAATGTAGAGAGTTTTTGAACGACAAAATAATTTTTTAAGTGGATTCATACAGTGGCAAATGGTATTGTAGTCATTCTTAGGTTGTGTTACAGTCCAGTAGACACCAGGCAGGCAATAGCCTCCCATGTGATATCAAGAATTGAAGTGGGATATCGGAGGAGGCGTGGATGATCTGGAATATTCAAGATGACTGTGAACAGTTTGAAAAATTCTTCCTTGCACCTCTCTAGTGTGCGTATTACTGGACTAACAGATGGTGGGAACCCAGGTGATAGTGAAAATGGAGGTCATAAGATCTAGAGAGGGAGGTGCCACGGAGCTGAGGAAGAACAACATTTTCAAAGTACCTTCCACAGACTATTTCTATGAGAGGTTGAGAACTGCAAAAAAAAGGACTCTTGTGTGATCAGTTAATTTAGAGAACTGCTAAGTTAAACAAGATTATATAGGTTTCTTGACTTACTAAAGCCCACAAAACATTAAATGTATTATGAATCTCAAACATGGGAGTTTCATATACAGTAGCTCCCGCCATCAGGGATTTCATGTTCTATGGCTTTGATTACCTGCAGTTGACTTCAGTCCAAAAATACTAAATAGAAAATTCCAAAAATAATTCCTACGTTTTTTAAATTGCAGACCATTCTTGACTAGTATGATGAAATCTCATGATATCTCATTCCTTCCCACCAGGAAAGTGAATTATTTCATTGTCCAGTGTCCTTACGCTGCCTACGCTACCTGCCCATTCGTCTTTTAGTAGCTCTTAGTTATCAGATCAACTGTTTCAATATGGCAGTGCTTATGTCCAAGTAACCTTATTTTACTTACCAATGACCCCAAAGCACAAGAGTAGTGATACTTGCATATTGTTATAATTGTTCTACTTTATTATAAGTTATCATTGTTAATCTTTACTATGCCTAATTTATAAATTAAACTTTATAATAAGTGTGTATGTATAGAAAAAAAGCACAGTATATATAAAGTTCAGTATTATCCAGGGTTGCAGGTATCCACTAGAGATCTTGGTACTTATCCCCCAAAGATAAGAGGGAACTACTGCACAGCATTTTCTACTTATTTGGCCAAAGAATCCTTATTTTTCAAAATATCTTCCAAGATCAGTGTTCTGTACAATGTTCTTTGGAAATCCTAGGACAGAGAGATCAAATAAGGATAAGAAGGCAAGGGGAAAATATGGAGCCAGGTTTTTTATTAATACTAATAATTAGCTTATTAATATGAGCATATTAAAATAAGATGACTTTTTGGCCATTAGATTCATTTGAAATAATGTCCCATTATTCTGAGAGTACAACTAGAATCATGAAACTATAGAAGCCTAACTTGATCATAGGCAATAATAAAACCATTTATCACACTCACAGAGACAGCAAAGTTAATGTCCAAGCTAGAATTATTATAGTCTTTTAATTAATAACAGCTACAGATATAAGCTTAGAGTTTCCCCCCTACTACGCATTGTCCCAGAGGGGACAGAAAATACAATCTACTAAGAATCTTCTAATAGATTTCAAAGTGGAAGTTTGCTTTAGGGTTTTTTTCTTTTTAAGAGGGAGCTCTTATGCTCAAAATGTTTTTTCAGTTGAGTCTCCTCCAGACTCATGAATGGACAAAAACTGATTGAATGTTTCCACTTCAGTTGAATATTGCCCTCTGCTGGAATATGCATACAATTTCTAGTAGTCTTTCAAGGGTAGACAAATACAAAAGCATTGTCTAGATTCAAGGGCTATAAAGTATACCTACTAATTATTTGGAGTCAGAGGGCTTGGATTTCTGTCCAAATTCTTGTGCTTATTGGTTGAGTAATTTCAGTCAAATTGGCAGCCACATATATTACCTTGACAGCCCCAAACACCTGTCAAATTCAACTTGTCTAAAATTGAACATATATTGTCACAATTCTGCTTCCTGGAAGGCCCATCCCACCCAGCGCCACACCCCAAGAATGGAGGCACCATCCTTCTCCCTTACCACTGACAGCCAATCAGATCCTACACTTTCAGGACCACACTCACGTGTCCCCACGTCTCCCATCTTGTCACACTGCTGTAGGGCAGATCCTCTTCTGCGTCGCTTTCAGCAGCCCCCTGGCTGGTCCCTGTCTTCCACTAGCCCCTCCCATCCATTCCCCATACTCCCACCAAAGTGAACTTTAAAACACTTCCCAGAGCTGTCAGGGTAGAATTCTAACAACTTGCCTCATGCAGAGCAGTGCCAATCTGCCTACTTCTTAAGCCTATGTTCTTGGCATCACTGCCACCACCATACAGAAGCACAGACATGCATACACACACACATACATACATACACACACACACACACACACACACCCCTATATTCCAGGATTTCAAAATGAGCTGCATTTTCCCCAGTGCGTCATTTGGCTCAGGACTTTGTATTGCATGTAGAATTCCCTTCCCTCCATTAGATCACAGCTCCAGGGCCACTTCCTCCAGGAAGCTTTCACTGACCGCTCCACTGTCACAGTCTACAGCATGCTAATACACAGAGCTACTTGCAAATATCTCCTGTAGCAATTATCATACTGTACCATGAGAGCTTGTTTTTCTGCCCCAACCTCAAACTGTAAGCCCCTTAAGAACAACTTGGAATTAAAGTACTCCTTTAGACCTCAGTGTTCTAAATTAATTTGAAGGTAGAATACAAGAGGAAAAATTTGCAAGAGGATTTTTTAAAATCAGAAGTTGATTTTAAGAAAGAAAAAGTAAGGGTAGAGGCTTAAATAAGCAACAAGGTAATATAAAAATGCAGTCAGCATTGCCACAGGCACTTGTAATCAAGTGCCCAGAAACTTAGCTCCAAGTTTATCAGAAAGCTAGAAGTAAGAAACCTGATCAGCCACAGGTACAGCAGTAAAAGCGAGCTGAGCCGGGCAGTCAGGTGAAGCTGCGTTCCCAATACAAAAAAAGAAAGAGCTTTCTCCTGCAGGTCTTCAAGGAGAAAGCACAAAGTAACCCACCACCTTATTGGGCAGCAGGGTAAACAGTGGCTTCTTCAACACAGCCAGTAGTGAGTGTCACCCACAGGGGAGAATAGTAAAAGCAATTCCCTGGGGCTCCAAGCAGGTGCAGTCTGAGGAGGAGGCTCAGCTGCTCGGGCTTAACCCAGGAACATATGCAGTCGGCATGGGCCACACAGACTCAGCAACTCACCAGAAATATGCCTTCTCTAAGACTACTTTTTTTTTTTTTTTTGAGATGGAGTCTCGCTGTGTCACCCAGGCTGGAATGCAGCGGCACTATCTCAGCTCACTGCAACCTCGCCTCCCAGGTTCAAGCGATTATCTTGTCTCAGCCTCCTGAGTACCTGGGATTACAGGTGCACACCACCGTGCCTTGCTAATTTTTGTATTTTTAGTAAAGACGGGGTTTTGCCATGTTGGTCGGGCTGGTCTTGAACCCCTGACCTCAGGTGATCTACCTGCCTCGGCCTCCCAAAGTGCTGGGATTACAGGTGTGAGCCACTGTGCCCAGCCAAGACTACTTTTTAACAAACATGCAGGTAAAGAGTTTAAGATCATAGTACCTGACAAAATACCTAGAATCCAACTCTTCTGTGAGGCTAGTAAAAAGCAGAATCAAAAGTATTGACCAGCTATTAACATTGGTGGCTTAGGAACAAGGGCCTTGTCGTATTTTTCCTCCTAGCCCCAGCATGAAGCTTGGTGGTTCTGAACCCTACCAGACCTATGCCCTTTACATTAACAGGTATTTTGTGTTGCTCCCTTCACTATCTTGAAATTAGGTTAGTAGATCACATAACTCTACCCCCTAGATACATATAACCTTATCTTCATGTATAATTAAAAATAAAAATCAATACAATACCCTAACCAAAATATGAAGCAAATGGAGAGGAACTGATGAGAAGATAATGTGTATTTCAATACATAAAACTTTTGCCCTAACTACCCTAGGAGATGCAATAATGTGGTTAGATTTTTGCAACCACTGGGTTTTGAAAACACACAATCAGGATTTATTCCAGACAAGAAATACTGGAATATGCAAAAATAAGCTTCCTAGAATAAAAACTTCTGTTTATTACTACAACTTACTAAAAGACCAAAATTATTTGCATATGGAAAAGCAGAAGTCACCTGAAATGAAGTAAGAATTGCATGCCTAGATAAACTGTCAAGTTGGAGAAAATGAGGAATGATGATGTTCTGCAAATGAGCTAGGTACTATGCACAAGTGGGGTATCTGAATGATTCCATGTGGCACATTGTGGAATAGAGTAGGAACAATGTAGCATAAAAAATATATCTTCTTTTATGAACTTCCACCACGAGTAGAATCGCACATGCCGTGTCTGAATCACCATCAGGACTGTAAACGGCTGTACAGGACAACTCTTAGTTGCACAGGACTGTACACTGATGAACATCCAGCAGCCCTGGTGCCTCAGTTCTAAATGCCAGCGGTGCCCCCCAACCCTCATGATGACAAAAACTCCTTCATGACTTCCAGAGTATCCTTGCTTAGCAAACAGTAGGAGATCCACAAAGGTGGAAGGAACTAAAGAACAAATGGTTGAAACAAGGACTCAATGAATGAACAAGCTGAATGAGGAGAACAATCAGAATGTCAAGAGAGCATCCTGAAGATCAGGAATGCGAGAGGACCTGGCCCAGGTCCCGGCAAACAGCACTCAGGACATTCCAATTAAATAGAGAGTGGAAACAAACAGTATACTTCATTTCATGCTGTCCGAGGACCCAGAGGCTTTGCTGTATCCCACACCCCTGACCTTGCCTCTGAGCCCCTTGGTTCCTGGCCAGCTTCACCACACACTTCAATGGACTGGTTAGCTTGTTGGTCCGGAGCACTTTCTGGCTGCCCTAAGTGGCAAAGGAGCATGCGTACCTTCTTCAGTTTCTGCACCGCTGGAGGGCATAGCTGTTCTTTCCTCTGGCCTGGCTTCTTGCTCAAAGGCCTAGGAAACAATGGGGGAAAAAAACAAGAAAGCACAGAAAACCATTTGAGGTTTCAGATATACAACAAAGAGGCAAAAGTCACTATCAACGATCTCAGAGCTAGGAGGTTGGGAAATAGTGGATGGGTGAAAGCCGCGGGGAGAACACATAGCCAGCACCCCAGGAGGAGGGCGAGCAAAGTCAGGAGAAACTCCAAGGCAGGGGCCAAAACTCTCCCCGCCACCAATCTTTTATTGCTTCTGCAGGTCACACCAAGCAGAAGGTTCTCAGGAATATCATGCATGTACCAGAAAGAGAACCGAAAATCTTGATGCCAGAAAGAAGGGCTTCTGGTCTGTGCATCTGCCACCTGGAGCAGACCAAATCCACATCCTAAGACACAGAAATCTCAGAGGACCAGGTGAGGGGCTAGGACCATGATCACAAGGAAGATCCAGGATGACCATAGGCCCTGAGCCGCAGGTTGGCACACACTGGTGCAGGCTGGCCCTGGGTGAAACTAAGTTGATGAGCCTTCCAAAAGGCTTTAGCAAAAAGTTGCCCTCTTGGGACCATCTGAATTTTCTTTTGACAGATTCCCCACAGCCAGTGAAAATGTGAAGAAACACAGAATTATGTATTGATGTGCTGAATAGTAAACCAGCCCAAGATGGCCCCAGCACAGGTTCTGAAATCAATCATCAGTATACTTGGGCAGGTAATCACATAACTGACATAGGTCTCTTATCCCCTTGGGCGTATCATTAAGCCCGTGGTGCTTCTTTCGTTGACTTTTTAGGAACAATGCCCTGCAGCCAGAGTAAAAGGAATGTAAAAAATATATACAATTTAGCAAACCCAGAAACAGGCAGGGAGCAACAAGTGCCTGGTCACCCACCCTCCATGGGCTGTAAACTCACCCCAGCCCCACCTCCAGGACACTGTGTTCTCTTCTAAGGCCCACCATGGAATGAGTGGCTGGACCAGAGCAGGTCCATATTAAGGGGTAATGAGGAGATGGCTGCATGAGCACCCATGGATGGAAGAGGGGTCACCACACAGGCTCAAGGCCCCATGTGTCTACCTGGGCTGAAACTTAGCCCCGATCCCCCTGTCTTTCAATGAAGAGAGTTGCCAAGCCTGTGTGAGAAAAGAACACCAGGCAATGCTGGTTTCTGATTACATCACAAAACTTGAAATAAGGAAACGCTATTTTCTCTTGAAAACAGAATATATTCAAACTTCATTTTTATCCTTATAAGTAATTTTGACTATACCTTTAAAAACTTAAATTTCCTAGTTGCTTATTAATTTTAGCCAAGCTCTAGAGTGGAATTATCAGCATTCAGATTGTTACGATGAAATAACTAAAAAGTGATTAAAAGACATGGCTAACAGTTTGCTTATTATTTAATTTCCTAATATTCTGTCTTTACGGTCTGGATATTTAGCACCACCTTCCATTTTAACATTTAATGTTTATTAGAAACTGTCAGGCCATCACTGTCAACTGAAATACAGTGTGAAAGTATGAATCCTTTACAACTCTGAACAAGTATGACTTCTAACTGGGTTCACCTGGAGAGCTCTTATATATTGTAAAGCAAACTCAGGTTTCCACAGCAAGGTTTTACCGTCATTGTTCTACAGGACTACAAATAACTAAGCAACACCCAAACCCGGAGACTAAACATGTCTCCTTGGAGAAGACTGAATATGGGCTGTAGTTCAGTGAGAACAGATCAGTCACTCAAATCAAAGTCACCATCTATAGCTGTCATATCAAAACAGACTTTTAGATAAGATTCAATAAAGCATGAATACTTTTTATACAAAATCTATATGTAATCTCATAATATTTATCATCCAAAGTTGTAAAGCTTTAGTGTGGACAACCTATAAAATAACTATCACTTGCTTACATTTAAAATAATATCTAACCAGGTAATATGCACCACAAAAAATTTAGATAAGAATACAATAGAATCACTTTGTCAGGCAAGTAACAATTAACGTCTTTGGATGTCATAAAGAATCTCTCAGCCCTTCCTTCTTGGTCTCTCTGCTCACTAACAGCCATATACCTCAAGAAAGGAAGGAAAAAGAGGGATGTGGAAACTTGAAACATAAGGCCATTCCACTCTCACTGATTCTTGTATCAAGTGTTTTTCATAAGATGAAAATCTCATAGAAACCGGAGAGCCATCTCCATTTGGCCTTTGTGATTATGAAGTCCACTACAATAAATTATTGAGGTATCTAGATTTACTCATCATAAATCTTCCCCAAGGTCATCAGTATTATCTCAAACATATATGAGAAATCACAAATCTAGCCTAAGACTTTAGAGGATTTTATAATGAAGCAAAAGTTCAATAAGAGTTTGTTCTGTTCTTTTCAGGATAGTCACCACGTGCCACGCCGCTGTCTGAGCATGTCTTCCAAGGAAAGGCACTTGGCTGAGCCCTGTCCCCCTGGAACTGATGCATGGCAAAACCAAGTGTCTGCCCAGCCGGAATAACCACCACTTGGTGCTTTGGTGAGAAACCACAATGATGGCTGAGCGCATGCCACTGCGCCCAGCTAATTTTTGTATTTTTAGTAGAGACGAGGTTTCAACATGTTGGCCAGAATGGTCTCGATTTCCTGACCTCATGATCTACCCACCTCGGCCTCCCAAAGTGCCGGGATTACAGGCATGAGCCACCGTGCCCAGCTGGCTTGAGTAGTTTTAAATGACAGGCATCCTTAAAAGACAACCCTCATTCTGTATATACTGTATGTGATGCTGTATGTCAGAAAATTACAAACCAAATTCCCTAAAACCTAGCAAAGAGAGAAAGATCATACTCTGAAGACCATGTTTTATTTTAACTGTTTAAATAAAACTCTATATGGAGTAAGCCAATAATAATCTTTGTTTGATACATAACATTTTTGGCTTATTTCAATTATATGAATTATGTGAATAATTATTTCAATTATATGAAGCAAATATTCTACAAAAGCTGAACCTGTGGTCAATGATAATAATGGTTTTCTAAGTTGACTTTTTACTCTGTAAAGCCTAAATAGTCATGAGACCTGTGCCTTGTGAAGCAATGTGCTTGAGAACACAGGAGGCCACAGGATCTGGTTAGTGTCCATTAGACCCTGGAGCACTGCCAACTAGATTGACTCAAGCCCCCTTACTCAAAATAACACTTTGATTAATCATAATTAAAAGACGGAAATATTCTTAATACTCTTTCAAACTCTACCAAAAAAAAAAAAAAAAGAGAGATAAAGTTGAAATGTTTTAAACCCTGAGATGGGCATGCTATGATAGCACTCAAAGGTGGGGTTTGGACCATGATGAGAAGGGGAAAACCTCTTTGGAAAAGAACTAGGTTTTTACCTGTTTCCATTCAAGTAGAATCTGTACTGGATTCTGTACTGGATTCTGCACTGGAACAAATGCTTAACTACATTTGAGCAATACGAAAATCTGGGAGTAGATATTATACATGTAAGATAGCCCTAAATGTAACTGCTTTAGATAATAATTATAATACAATCAATACATTAAGAGAAAACATCCAATATTAAAGCATTAAAAGCCAACTATGGAAAAGATTGGCTCAGAAAAGAAAATGAAAATATTATACAAACTATTATAAAATATATAATAATCTTCATTCTACTGATCTAATGCAGTTTCCAATTTCATGTCCCCCAAGGTTTCATTAAAAAAAAGTCCTACCCCCAAAACATACTGTTCTCATAATAAGAAATTGATGCCTGCATTCTCTGAAGCATGCATTATTGTATGTCAGAATCACTATGTACAAACCTTGACAAGAAAGGCTCTATCCCAAAAGTATTTCCGGAAGAGTTTAATATCTGCCTCCAACAAATGCTCGGCTGTGTGGTTAAGGGTCAGGGTCAGCGTTTCCGATGAGTGAATGTAATGCAAGGAGGCTTCTTCACTGAGCTGCACTCGGGAGAAGCTCGGCGACCATCTGCCCTGAAAACTGAAAAAACACAAATCAAAACCCACACAGAGCTTCAAAGACACCAGCCCCAGGATCCCAGCACTTAGGATCACTGCCCCAATCTTACAAATCCAACTGGCAAAATGATCCTTGAAAGTCACCTATGTGCGATAAATACATAAGATCATGAAAACAGATACTAATACAGCCACCTTTCTTTTTCCACCTAGAGAAGAAGTCTATTGAAAACCACTGACATATACTACATACTTTAAAGGTTTACATAAAGACTGAAACAGTACTGAATTTAAAATATAGTACTTTACCTCAACATTTCATTCTCCTTTTAATCTGAAAAGATGCCTCTCACTTTAATGGGGCTACCTGTAGTAGAACAAATTAGCTGGCAGCCAATGGTTTATTAGGTGATTACTGTGGAAACAGATATGCTCTCTAGGGAACATGGTGAGGTTTGGATGTTACAAACAAGTGAGATATTCATAACACATGGTACCATTGTTGTAAATCCTTTCTTGTGCAAATTAAAACATGCACAAATTTGATCATGTTGTATTTCTGAATACACTCATACATAAAGGAATGACATTTCCACCTAAATTCTTGAATATACACTTATTTTCTGTTGTATCTTGGCTGAGAAGATTTGTACATTTGTAAATTACATGTAGGCTTCATGGTTAGTATTGCAATATTTTGGATGGCTTATAACGTCCTGTAAGAGTAACAGTAGAGAAACCTCAAAGGGAAATATTAATGTTCTTGGATTATAGCACACCTCAGCATGTCATTTCCCACCAGACTGTTTCCAGATTCCTCAATTCACAGAACTAGCTGTATGCCCCTTTCCTCTTTCAACATGACCTTATTTTGTTAATGAATGTTTGCTTTACAAAAATATAGTATATTTCCAATGAAGTATATGTTATCTCCATCAGATGGAGTGACAAAAAGAGATCCATAAAGAACAGTTGTACTCTAAGTCTTGGGGGACCTCTCCAAACTCTTGACACTCATTACTGGCAAGGACTCCAGAAGTTTCCAGAAAACAACTCCCCATGCCAGTAACAAGTCACTGAGATGAATGGTCTCTGAACCTGAGCAATAAGGTCATTGCTGTTAATTTAGAATATGGAAGCTCTATCATCTATCACCAGAATTTAGCTTACAGTCTACTTTTAATCCCATCCATGAATGGATTTATTAGACCTAGAAACTTTAAACACGTATCGTCTCGTCTTAGACACAGTAAAAAGATATAAAGCTACCAACAGATGAAGTATGCCTCTAGGACCTCAGTGGAACACAGAACTGTTCACAATGAATGAGTCAAAGGAAGTGTTCTTGCCTTGCCCTTTTTAGCCAAGGAAGTGGGGTCGTGTTAAAACAAGGAAAAGGACAATTCCCTCCAGACAGGCTTGCCCCTTGGTTGATGGTCATTTGATCAAATGAGAAAAAAAAAATAAACAAAAAGCTCTGATTTCTACTCTAATGTCCACTTATGTACTACATAACCATAAATTAATTACACGGAGTTCCATGAGCCAAACAAGAAAAGCCAGTCCATTTGAACATGCCATGTAATAATACTGTAACAATATTTAATATTTATGTAGCATTTACTCTAACAATGGTTAATATTTATGTAGCATGTTATAATTTTCAATGTACTTTCCCATTTATACTTTGGTTTTTTACCACGTTAAGTCAAAAAAAATCACTATATATGAATCCATCTTTCATAAGCTAAGAATAATGACTGACCTGAACCATTCTAAGTAACTAACAATACACTCATTATTCAATGGAAGTGTTGATACTCTCATTAACACAGATAACATTATAGTTTACAAATTATTTTCTTTACTCTATTTCATCAGACCACACTGACCACCACATTGGTTAAATCATACCATAACATTTGCCTGTTATTCACTGATACAAAAAAAATTTATATCCTTTCAACAAATATTATATGCTGGACATTGTACTAGAGTATTGCAGTGGGTAAAACAGAAATAGTCCCAGACCTCAAAGGATTAAGAGATATATATGAAACAAATGATCACATATATAATTATAAATTAATATTGTGAATTAGTCATAATGTTACTCATACTTAACATTGTGAATTAATCATAATCATCGAAGAGAATAACACAGAAGGGGTGACATTTGAGCTGAAATCTAAATGCTAGCATTTCCCCAATTTTTTTTCATTATCACTCCTTTCAGAGCCTTTTGAGACCTTTTTTCCTGTCTCACCCTCATGAAGCATTAATACCAATTATATCAATATATCTGTTTATATGATCTACATATGTGCATGAGAGCTAACAGTAAAACATAAACCAACATTAGCTTATGATTTGGTTATTTCCATTTTTCTATAATGCTTGGCCAACTTTATAGAAATAGATTAAGAGAGAGACTATCAAGTAGCTAAACTCACTTTGTGACGTCTTCCACCAGCTTGGAGTGTCCGCCACGTAAAGCTAAGTCTAATGGTGTGGCACCGTCTTCGTTGGGTAAAGCTAAGGCCTGGACTCCCCCCGGGAGACACAAGAAGAACTGGGAAAGCTTAGCCAAGCCCCATCTCATAGCCAGGTGTAGAAGAGATTCTCTGTGAGAAGATACTGAAGAGGAAAAAACACATACCATATTAATTCCTCCATTTACAAAGATTGTTTTACATATTTTATCAAAAGGACAATGTATTTAGACATAATAAGAATGTCAGAGTTGGAAGAAATTAACAATGGCACCTAATCACTATATCTCATTTTACAAATTTGGAGAGTTCAAGAGGTTTGTGAATGGCCAGGTAGGCAGTAGGTGCTGGGGCCAGGTCCGCTCAGCATAGGCAGAGTGTTCTTTCCACCTACTGCATCACACATTCACGTCCTCTTTCACTAGACATGCAGTGCAGTCATCTAGGGAAGCAGGTTCTAGGAAAGGACCATTCTTTGGAAACAGATACTTGTTGATACGTAAAGAGTTCCTTGAGGAGATCCTGCTGCTCAGGCAGGGAGGCTCTCAGAGGCCAAGGCTGTGGAGGGACCTCTGTTTCTACCCTTTGTCCTCAACACTGCCCTTCCCCTGACGAGAAGCAGTAACAGAAATGGCTTCATACGCATCATCTCAAACTTCACAGCAGTGCTTTTACTCATCTACTAAATCCCTGAGATTATGTCAATATTGTCAAAGCCACCCCAATGCGCTGCTCAGGAAGCTCAGCCTGTAAGGCCCCTGCACAGAGAGCCCTTGGTCGGTCCGTGTGCGTCAGCTCCACTGTGGCGTTGGCCACTCTCCGTTATCATCTTCCAGGCAGATGGGTCCTTGAGGTATTTTATTCCCAATACCTAGCATAGTGTCTGGCAAATGAAAGCTATTGAGCATTTGTGGCATTGCATGGCAATTGGCTGTTAAAATCTCTACAGTTTGTATATGTTTAAATTACTTAGTTTGAATAGTCTGTACACTGAATTGTTCACTTTAAAATGCACACTGAGAACAAAATGACCTCCTTCTCTACAGTTTCCTGTCCATATAACACTATTTTACTATTCTATTATCTTCATTAGCACGATTTTACTATTCCAGGAGCCACTTGCCCAGGCAAATGAATGATTGCTCATTATAGGAACCTTCCGCAAGACTAACAAACTGTTCAGTAGAAACCAACAAAAGGCAGTTTAAACCCTAAAAGCAATCCTAACTACATTATGATCCTTCCCGAGTCCTGATCAAGCTTCTTCCCTCTCCAACATGCCCCGCCCACCACCATCCCCAACAAAAATTAAACTGGCATGGTGGTACTCGCCTGTGGTTCCAGCTAATCAGCAGGCTGAGGTTGGAGGATCGCTTGAGCCCAGGAGGCAGAGGTTGCAGTGAGTGGAGATTGCACCACTCCACTCCAACCTGGGCCACAAAGTGAGGCCCTGTCTCAAAAAAAAAGACCCTCATTAAGCCAAACTTCAAGTTCTCGATAAATTTTCACCTCACTGCTCCCCCTTCAAGACACCTCTAAGGCCCTGTGGAGGTTGTGTTCTCCCATACCATAGTAGCCAATAAACTCAACTTTGTCTTACCAGCAGGCTATGATAATGATGATATTTGGGAAGCCAGGTTTCTACAAAGCTCTAATTTGAAACAATTAGAAGGAAACACTCCACCATAAATGAATGCAAAAAAAAGGCTTAATTTTTAATTGTTTATATATCTATATCTATAGAGATATAGGTATCTAGATCAATGAATGGAAGGCATTATACTTACAATATGCAAATGAACTCATCACAGTGAAACGCCACCAACTTACCAGTATGTTTGCTCTATCAGTCATCTGTGTGACGCAGAACATATCCCCCCAGTAAAACAACATTCAAAATACCAAAATATCTAAAAACAGACAAGGCAATACATTCCTGCCAGACATTTGTTTAATATACTTGATATCTTCAGCTTTATGAAAATTGAAAGAACTATGTTAGCTATTACAGAAGTTATCTTTGACTATTTTATCCTTTGACTTTTGACCATTATACTCCTTTGATTAAAAAGTAAGGTTTTTGTTTTTAGATTCCCAGCAGGGTATCTAAAATGTTGGATAATATTTGCATTTTTCTTCCTTTTTAAATAATAACCAGGAAGAGACTTGTTAGGATCAGGTAACAAACATACATATGCACACATATGTGCGTGTGTACTCCCCAACATAGGAAAACCTGTCAGCATGAGATATTAACCAGGCATACTAGGATGGAATTTCTTTTTTTTTTTTGAGATGGAGTCTCACTCTGTTGCCCAGGCTGGAATGCAGTGGTGCAATTTTGGCTCACTGCAACCTCTGCCTCCCAGTTTCAAGGGACTCTCCTGCTTCAGCCTCCTGAGTAGCTAGGATTACAGGCACATGCCATTGCCCTCAGCTAATTTTTGTATTTTTAGTAGAGATGGGTTTTCACCATGTTGGCCAGTCTCGTCTTGAACTCCTGACCTCAGGTTATCCACATGCCTTGGCCTCCCAAAGTGCTGGGATTATAGGCATGAGCCACCATACCTGGTCAGGATGGAATTTCTTTTTTTTTTTTGAGACGGAGTTTCACTCTGTCACCCAGGCTGGAGTGCAGTGGCCGGATCTCAGCTCACTGCAAGCTCCGCCTCCCGGGTTTACGCCATTCTCCTGCCTCAGCCTCCCGAGTAGCTGGGCCTACAGGCGCCCGCCACCTCGCCCGGCTAGTTTTTTTTTTTTATATTTTTAGTAGAGACGGGGTTTCACTGTTTTAGCCAGGATGGTCTTGATCTCCTGACCTCGTGATCCGCCCGTCTCAGCCTCCCAAAGTGCTGGGATTACAGGCTTGAGCCAACGTGCCCGGCCCAGGATGGAATTTCTAAGACATATTTCTTAATCTGGATATAGTGAGAAATATTCCATGGTTGTACAGATTGTAATTTTCTTTCCCCTCCCAAAAAAAATGATCAAAAGGGAACATCTATACCTTTTGTGTCCCCTTTTCAAATTATACCATTGGTAAAGGGAACCATGGTATCAATTTAAGTAACACTTTCTGCCATGTCTGGTGCAATGCCCTAAATACCATTAAACCTGGAGTGTATTTCACTGCATTCAACCTGACCAACAGTGTGAGTGTGAGCAGATCTGTTTCCTCCACCAGGAGAGCTCTCCAAGCTTGTTCTGCTAATCCAGCTCCCTCTTCTCTCCTTCTGGCTCGCTCCATCCTCACATCTTGTTCAATGAGAGAGAACAGTAAACATGCAGGCCTGAATGGCTCACTGTTGACTCTCTTTCTGAGAATCTACCCACTTCCGGGGGAGGAGGGAAGGCAGTGGAAGAGAGAATCTTCTGATGTTTAAAGAAAACAAATAGAAACTGACCAAAATGTTGTAAGAGAGAGCTTTCTCATTCAGTATGAAAGTTCAGAGTGCAGAGTAAGGCAAACAGCTTGAAATAGGAAGCATCATGACATATATAAATAATTCTGCTTGTTATAGAGTTTCAGATTTCTTAACATCAGCCAGGAAAACAAATTATGGAAAGAGGTTATACAATTTGGCAGAGGTGAGAGTGTTTAAAATAATTTTTTTAACTAACTAAATGCGTCTTCCTGTTTGGTTGGTGCCAGGAGTTATTTGAACTGATGTAACCAAAGCAGAATTACCAATAATTGCTCTAATGGCAAACATTAAAAGGTATGACCTATAACATCATGACAGCATGAACAGAGACACAAAAAGGAACTGAACAGGCTGTACCATTCAATAAGCCATTCCTTACTGCATAACAGGAGTCCATCTGACCCAGATAGGAAGGGAGTGCAGACTTTGTGCTTCTCATTCTGCCAGGCATCAGTTTTTTTGCCCATCAAATGAGTCTGTCACAGTAAAGATCCAAGGTTTCTAAGAGTGTTCAATCCTGTTCTAACTCTATGGTTACGATTCTGCAAAAACAGCACAGGTCAAGAGAGCTTCCAGGCATCTGAAGCACAAGGGCAAGGAAAGTCAGACAGTTTGAGTGTTACTAAAGGAAAGCGGTTTTGTTACTGGTCAATTTGGAACCATTATCATATCTACACAAGATCTGGTCATACCTTTCAATTAGCCAAAGGCTTAGCTTGGGAGATTAAAGAATAAATTAACCTCTCAAATGTAGGCTAATCGATCATAGCCAAATGTGCCATTCTGTGGGGCGTATTGATAATAGGGGAGGCTATACATGTGTAGGGGCGGAGAATATATGGGAAAATATCTGTACCTTCCGCTCAATTTTGCCATGAACCTAAAACTTCTTAAAAAGTCTATTAAAAATAATAAAATAAGTTAAATAATTAACCAAGGTCTCCAGAACTCACAATCACTGCTAGAGGAAATGCAAACTGTTACAACCCCTTTGGAAAACACAGCAACATAACCTAATAAAGTTAGAGAAACTAACACAAATCCAGTCCACAACAATTCCATTCCTACCTATAAACCCTAGCAAGAAACCATGTAAAAAATTATAAATGGTCAAAATTCAAAGTAATCTTAATGTTCATCAAAGGAATAAATTGCAGTGCAATCATACAACAATATTCTAACAATCAAAATGAATTACAGATTAACACAGAAGGAAGTAATGAATATAATGTCAAGGGGGAAAAATCAAGTCACAAAATACACAGGATATGTTTCAATTAATATGAACTTCAAGAAGAGTAAAAGTTAAAATTATTACTTAGGCATATATACATAGGTTATAACACTATAAAGAAAAGCAAGGAAATGGCTATTATAAAAGTCAGCATAATACCTGTTAGGAAAAAGAGAAGAAAGTGATTAGGAAAGGAAAAGGGGTATTTGTACCCCTGGGGTCCATTGGTATGAGTGTATCTCTCTGTTTTTCTGTCTCTGTCTCCCTCTGCCTCTCTCTAACACACACATATATATACACATACAGACATGGGATAAATGATTTTTTCTGATATTTGCATGTGTATTAGTCCATTTTCATGCTGCTGATAAAGACATACCTGAGACTGAGCAATTTACAAAAGAAAGAGGTTTAATGGACTTACAGTTCCATGTGGCTAGGGAGGCCTCACACTCATGGTGGAAGGCAAAAGGCACTTCTTACACGGCAGCGGCAAGAGAGAGCTTGTGCGGGGAAACTCCCATCTTGAAAACCATCAGATCTCGTGAGACTCATTCACTATCATGAGAACAGTGCGGAAAAGACCCATCCTCATAATTCAATCACCTCTCACCAGGTTCCTCCCGTGGTACATGGGAATTGTGGGAGTTACAATTCAAGATGAGATTTGGGTGAGGACACAGCCAAATCATATCATTCTGCCCCTGGCCCCTCCCAAATTACATTTTAAAACCAATCATGCCTTCCCAACAGTCCCCCAAAGGCTTAACTCATTTCAGCATTAACTCAAAAGTCCACAGTCCAAAGTCTCATCTGAGACAAGGCAAGCCTCTTCTGCCTATGATCCTGTAAAATCAAAAGCAAGCTAGTTACTTCCTAGATACAATGGGGGTACAGGCATTGGGTAAATACACTCGTTCCAAATGGGAGAAATTGGCCAAAACAAAGAGGCTATGGGCCCTACGTAATTCTGAAATTCAGCGGAGCAGTCAAATCTTAAAGCTCCAAAAACGATCTCCTTTGACTCCATGTCTCACATTCAGGTCACACTGATGCAAGAGGTGTATTCCCATGGTCTTGGGCAGTTCTGCTGCTGTGGCTTCGCAGGTTAGAGCCTCCCTCCCAGCTGCTTTCATGGGCTGATGTTGAGTGTCTGTGGCTTTTCCAGGTGCACAGTGCAAGCTGTCAGTGGATCTACCATTCTGGGGTCTGGAAGATGGTGGCCCTCTTCTCACAGCACCACTAGGCAGTGTCCCAGTAGGAGCTCTGTGTCGGGGTCCCACCCCATATTTCCCTTCCACACTACCCTAGCAGAGGTACTCCATGAGAGCCCCACCCCTGCAGCAAACTTCTGTCATGGACATCCAGGCATTTCCATACATCCTTTGAAATATAGGTGGAGGTTCCCAAACCTCAATTCTTGACTTCTGTGCACTAGCAGGCTCAACACCATTGTGGAAGCTGCCAAGGCTTGAGGTTTGCACCCTCAGAAGCCATGGCCCAAGTTCTGTATTGGCTCCTTTCAGCTACAGCTGGAGCAGCTGGGATGCCAGGCACCAAGTCCCTAGACTGCACAATATGGGAACCCTGGGCCGAGCCCATGAAACGATTTTCTCCTAGGCCTCTGGACCTGTGATGGGAGGGTCTCCCATGAAGACCTCTGACATGCCCTGGAGACATTTTCCCCATTGTCTTGGGGATTAATATTCAGTTCTTCATTACTTATGCAAATTTCTGCAACCAGCTTGAATTTCTCCTCAGAAAATGGGATTTTCTTTTCTATCGCACTGTCAGGCTGCAAATTTTCCAACCTTTTATGCTCTGCTTCCATTATAAAACTGAATACCTTTAACAACACCCAAGTCACTTCTTGAAGGCTTTGCTGCTTAGAAATTTCTTCCGCCAGATGCCCTAAATCATGACTCTCAAGTTCAATATTCCATGAATCTCTAGGACAGGAGCAAAATGCTGTCAGTCTCTTTGCTAAAATGTAACCTTTGCTCCAGTTCTCAACAAGTTTCTCATTTCCATCTGAGACTACATCAACCTGGACTTTATTGTCCATATTGCTATCATCATTTTGGGCAAAGCCATTCAATAAGTCTCTAGGAAGTTCCAAACTTTTGTACATTTTCCTGTCCTCTTCTGAGCCCTCCAAACTGTTCCAACCCCTGCCTGTTACCCAGTTCCAAAGTTGCTTCCACATTTTCAGGTATCTGTTCAGCAGCACCCCACTCTAGTGGTACCAATTTACCATATTAATCCATTTTCATACTACTGATAAAAACATACCTGAGACGGGGCAATTTACAAAAGAAAGAGGTTTAATGGACTTACAATTCCATGTGGCTAGGGAGGCCTAGCAATCATGGCAGAAGGCAAAAGGCACTTCTTACATGGTGGCAGCAAGAGAGAGAGAGTGTGCAGGGGAACTCCCATTTTAAAAACCATCAGATCTCATGAGACTCATTCACTATCATAAGTACAGTATGGGAAAGACCCACCCCCATAATTCAATCACCTCCCACCAGTTTCTCCCATGACATGTGGGAATTGTGGGAGTTACAATTCAAGATGAGATTCGGGTGGGGACACAGCCAAACCATATCAGCATGTTTTCTTGCTAAGGTTTATAGGTAGGAATGGAATTGCTGTGGAACGGATTTGCTATGAGACACTAGTTTCTCTAAATCTATTAGATAATGCTGCTGTGTTTTCCAAAACGGTGGTAATAACTTACATTTCCTCTAGCAGCGATTGTGAGTATTGGAGACCTTGGTTAATTATTTAACTTATTTTATTATTTTTTAATAAGACTGATGTTCAAGGTCCTCTCCAGAAAAATTAAATCAGAACTTCTGGGGCAGAGCCAAGGCATCACACTTTTCCAAAGATTCTAAGTGATTCCAATGCAAAGCCAGAGTTGGGATCTGCTAATTTAAATAAATAAGTGGTTAGCAATATACAAACCTATATCTTCCTTTTATAACACAACCTACCCAGTCAGCTCTTAATTAAGATCTATTACGTATAAGATTTTACCAAAGAACAACAAAAAGAGTTTTCTGTGAGTTTTACAAGTGATTTTTAATCTACATTACTTACTGCTAAACCAGGAAAGCACTTAAACATTTAGCAAAATATTAAAGCTAAAATGTGATGGATACAATAATCTAGAAGCAAATATTTTTCAATACAAGTCAATTCAGAAGTACTTATATTTTTTAGGGCTAAGTAATGTTTCACAACACCTGAGTAGAGCCACTGAAATGTATTCAACACAATACGTTTTTAGAAGACTAATTTTTTTAAATTCAACTTATTAAAATAAGTTCCATTCTGATTTCCAAAGCCACTTATGTATTCATACAGGTCTCAATTTGTTCATCTAAGTCATTTAGTAGACAAACATTGATGAGACCATTATTATCTGCCAGGCCCTGTGGATACAAAGATGGGTGTGGTGGTCCCTGCCCTTGAGAAGCATACAGCTAGCTTACTTTTGTTCAGAATAAAATACAGATACTCTTTGACTCATGATGGAATTATATCTCAATAAACCAGTCATAAGTAGAAAACAGTGTAAGTTGAAAGTAGGTGTTTTGTAAATATGATGGGATGGCCAAACACAAAACATAATATCCAAAAACCACTGGCCACACAATGCACTGTGGAGTAGTGACTGATTACTTTTGTGATTGTGTGGCTGGTTGACTGGGAGCCATGGCTCACCATTACTGTCCAGCATCACAAGAGTATCATACTGCATATGGCTAGCCCAGGAAAAGGTCAAAATTCAAAATTTGAAATACGCTTTCTATTGAATGTATATTGCTTTCACACCATCAGCTTTCACACAATGATAAAATCAAAATCATAAATCAAACCATCATAAATCAGGGACTGTCTATAAATATCTGGCCCATGAAATCACTATGTGATGAACTACAGCTCTAGGCTTAGTTCATTATTTGTAGCTCTAGACACAAAGAGTGTGAATAGAAGTAAGGAAACTGTCTGGACTACAAGAAAACTAATCTGCATGTTAAATTAATTCAGCCTACATCATGTATCATGATATGAAAATTTACAGATATTTATAAAATGCCAAAAATGATGAACAAAAAGTACAATGAAAAAAATTATCAAAAATTTACATGGAGAGCAGAAGGGAGAATTTGGCATGGGTATCATACACAATCTTTAAGATGTTTTCAGGATTCTCAATGAGAATGAGAAAGGGGTTGTGCCTTAGAGCATCTTCCATTTACAAAGCCTACTCAGAGCTCCGGCATGATAAACAAATCAGCCTTTTATATAGGAGATCAGAGGTTGGTGAGTCCAGGATAGCAATCGCAAATACAAATACACTCATAAGAAAGACATGAAATCAGGACGTTCTACAGCGCATGAGACCAACATGGTGGGCATGGCTAGATCATAAGCCCAAAAGGTAGAGGAGGAGGACTGAAACAAGCATAATGGCAGGTTTTTGCTCCCTAAAACTTCTTTTCTGCTTCAGCACAGTTGAGACACTCATATTACAACCACCCCCAGCTGAAGATCACCTGAAAATAATCTGGGAAAACACCCATCACACACACTTTCATACCAGAAAATTCACATAGTGATGTATAACACTGGAAGGTACTTCCTGGATTTTGCATCTCATAGTGGCAAGATATACTTTATTTTAGCTTGTGGAATGAGTACTAAATCAGTTGCAACTTTAAAAGTCTTTATCAGAATTTCAAGATGGCAACTCAATTTTTGACCTTCACATTCTGGGGATATTTCCAAACTAAATTATTCACGTAGCTACCAATATAAGACACTAAGAATCCAGATACAACACTGTATGGTGCAAAGGTGGGGAGACCAAGGATTCCAAGCTCTGGATTTGAACACATGGCAAGCCTTCAGCTAACAGCTAGAATGAAATGGAAAGCCATTTAATTCTCAAGTTTCAAGTTGCTTGATCTGCAAAACGGACATGATATCTGCCCAGCCTACTACCTGGGATTGCGAGGGGGCTGTAATGAAAATAACAAATTGGGACAGGGCTCTCAAGAACTATAAATGCCAGTATTGGGGGGACTAAGCAGTTTTACACATTTCTCTGATCTTTTTAATACAAAAAACTACAATAAACAGTCACTAAATAGATATGTGGTATGTTTGAAAACAATTTTCCTCTGGTTACAATTTAAGGGCATAATTGCAAGGAACTAGCTCCCTGCTTACCGGGCACTGTAATTGCATCAGTGTAGCATACCAGATGTGCTATTAAGACAAATGTGCTGTAATCCCACACTTCGGGCAGCAGGCAGTCATTAGGTGTTGTAAGTAGCAATTATGGCATACCTCCTCCTTTTCAGCCTGTACCGATTTTTCTTCCATTTGTTAATGTTACTTCAAGGCTATGATTCAACTCCACCATTCATTCACCCAACAGATATTTGCTGATAGCCAACTGTGTGCAGGCACTCTTCTGCAAGATCTCCCCTTCCACCCCAGACAAGCTAGAATTTTCAGACGCCCTCCCACTTGACTCTCCAGGGACCCTGTTCTGTTTGGGAGACAAATGAAAATACATTGCAGTCTAATTTTATTATTGACAAGCAGAAAAAGTGTGGACTCATCATGCCTCGCAGATGGCACTTTGAAGTCTGCATTGGTAGTCTGCCTTCAAACACAACCAGGAAACTGGCCATTCGCCTACAGCCAGGCAGGGTCCACTCAGTGCCCTTGCACTGAAAGCCAGTGTCTTGTGTCCAAAGTCCCAGATTTGGAAATATTATACTCTTTGGGTATGAGCTACAGCTTCAATGGATGATTTCATCCTTTCCTTCACTAATAAGGCACAATCAACAAGGGATATTCTGGTGAGACTAGAAGAGGAAGGTAAATGGGATAAACCAAACAGGAAATCGGTATAAAAGGTGCTGTCATATCTTGAGAGAGGAAGGGGAGGTTGGAAAAAAGTCAACCAGGAATACTGATGGGCAACGATTATCCATGAATGAAAAAAAGAAATGGCCGGGCGCGGTGGCTCAAGCCTGTAATCCCAGCACTTTGGGAGGCCGAGACGGGCGGATCACGAGGTCAGGAGATCGAGACCATCCCGGCTAACACGGTGAAACCCCGTCTCTACTAAAAATACAAAAACTAGCCAGGCGAGGTGGCGGGCGCCTGTAGTCCCAGCTACTCCGGAGGCTGAGGCAGGAGAATGGCGTAAACCCGGGAGGCGGAGCTTGCAGTGAGCTGAGATCCGGCCACTGCACTCCAGCCTGGGCGACAGAGCGAGACTCTGCCTCAAAAAAAAAAAAAAGAAAAAAGAAAAAAAGAAATGAACCACCACACCACATTTCTTTCATACTTACTCAGTGTCAGTGACTATAAGGATGTTACCTTTCTTGTTTCTATAAAGAGCTAACCTTTATTCAGCACTTTATATGCATTATCTCATTTAATCCTGACAGTCATTCTATGATGTATATACTATTATTATCCTTATTTTATAGGGGCAGAAACTAAGCCTTGACATAATTATGCAATTGCTCAGCTCACTTAAGTAGTATATGGAACATGAAGGATTTGAACCTAGATTTTTCTACCTCCAAAACTCAAGTTCTTAACTATTATGCCTCCCATTATACAAAGGATGGCTTGAATTGGCCTCACCTGCAGTGATATATCTCATGTACTTGTCAAGGAAAAATACATTAAAGTCAACAACAAAAAAATCAAGACTATAAAAATTAAAGGTTTTGACAAGAAACATAGGAGAGTCATATACTGTAAGAACTGCGGACTACTTTTTAAAAATCAGGGATTGACTCATATAATACTATATATACTTGTATCTCCTACTATAAACTGCAGATGGGAAGATGTGAGTAGTGAAGAAAAATTTACACAAGAATAAAAAGCTCAAAATAGATTTTGTTGTTGTTGTTGTTGTTTGAGAGGGAGTCTTGCTTTGTCACCCAGGTTGGAGTGCAGTGGTGCGATCTTGGCTCACTGCAACCTCCATCTCCTGGGTTCATGCAATTCTCCTGCCTCAGCCTCCCAAGTAGCTGAGACTACAGGCATGTGCCACCACGCCTGGCTAATTTTTGTATTTTTAGTAAAGACACAGTTTCACCATATTGGTCAGGCTGGTCTTGAACTCCTGACCTCAAGTGATCCACCCACCTGAGCCTCCCAAAGTGCTGGGATTACAGGCATGAGCCACCATGCCCAGCCTCAAAATAGATTTTTTTTAAAGAGGGCAAGAAAAGAGAACCAGCCAGGTGTGGTGGCTTGTGCCTGTAGTCCCAGCTACTCAGAGGCTGAGGTAGGAGGATCGTTTGAGCCCAAAAAAATTACCTAGTTGTGGTGGCACACACCTATAGTCCCAGTTACTTGGGAGGATGAGGAAAGAGTATCACTTGAGCCCAGAAGTCTAAGAGCAGCCTGGGCAATACAGTGAGACCCCATCTTAAAAAAAAAAAAGTCAACAAATTGAAAGTGAGGAGAAAACAAGCAGAAGGAACCCGAGCTGAGCGAATTCTAAGGACCCAGGCTAACGCCCGTCACTCATGCTTCTTCTCTCCTCCAGATATTGACCTGATGTGTCGCCACTCACAGCACACATACATTCTCATGTCAAACTTGCAAAGTAAAAGCAACTATGCAGAAGAGGACAGTAGGTATGTGGGGACCTAGGGTAGGATTACAGAATATTTTTTGAGGTTTCTATCTATACAGCTTCATCCCCACACCAAGGCTTATATCTGAGAGCGTCAAGACAAGGCCTCTTAAACAACACTGGGCCAAGGAAAGGGGACTTTGCAACAGGATGCACAATTAGTCACTTCCCTAAGAATGTACCACCTTTTCTGACTCCCTGCCTCACTCTGCTCCCCAGATCTCTCCTACCCAACTTTTTTAATCGTGGGGATTTTAACCTCCAAACATTGCTAGTTTTAAAGCCAGTGTTTTATCTACAAACCAATGTTTCATTTGGTTTGTAGATAAAATAGTACAAGGACAACTGCCAGCATTCAAATCCTATTAAGAAATCTATGAGAATAGCAAAATTTTAACTTTTTCCTTCAAAGTTATGAAGATATTCCTTGGTTACTGTCATTTTTTAAATTCAGTTTTAATCCCCTGCATGCAAGCAAAAACTGCTATATGCATCCTGCTACGTTTTAAGAGGAGAAAAGCCCCAGAGGAGGTAAGCCACGAATGGGACTTCAAAACCTTCTACAGTCCCGAATGCTTTGGGAAGCACATTAGGGTAGGCTGTTTGCTTCCCTTTACATTTTTTGTTCTTGAAAATTATAACTGAGGGAGAGAAAGTGACCTGAATCCAACTCTACGTTCTGTTTCCCAGAAGTGAGAGTAAGTGCGTAATTCTCTATTCCAGTATGAGGGCCATTGTTGCCAGACAAAAGTAGGAAGCTTATTTTTTAAGGGAGAGTTTAAGCTGTTGCTTCTTATTTAACATGTAGTACCTTAAACAGAGAATGTGTTCAATAAGAGTTTACCTACTTAAACTGAAAAATGAATTCAAATGATTGGAGGGAGAGGAGTCCTTTTCCTTAGAAGTTTAATTCTATATTAAATTCTTTACTGCCAGAAAACACATTCCTCAAAAATTAAAAACTACAAAAGGAATGTAAGACAAAGAAGACATTTTAAAATTAAGGATTTAAAACTTCACAAATAATATATATATATATAGCTGAGGATTGTAAAACAATTGTATTAATTTACCATCATAACAAGTGCCATAGGATCTAAAGAACATTCTCTCCACCCCTAGTAGTCATCCAGTGAGTTGCCTTAGCAACAGAAAGAGTATATTACCAGCTTGAAATGTCAGAAAAGA
Organism: Colobus angolensis palliatus; assembly: GCF_000951035.1. Classification (NCBI taxonomy): domain Eukaryota; kingdom Metazoa; phylum Chordata; class Mammalia; order Primates; family Cercopithecidae; genus Colobus; species Colobus angolensis. The sequence continues at coordinate 6,218,284 of NW_012118376.1, forward strand.
TGCAGAGATGTTTGTCTGATTAGATACTATCAGAAGTGACAGAAGGCTAGACAGCAATACTGAGTGTGTACACAATCCCTTGAAAAATGTCAAGATTTCCAAGAGAACCATACAAAACCCCAGAATCAGCTGTTATCCATAATGTATTGATTTCAAAACTAAAAAAAAAAAAAAAAAAAAAAAAAAAAAAACCTGTATTTCCTATATTTTGTAATAAATCTGTCCTTTATGGGTTTCCTACCCACTGGTGTTTGAGCTAATGTTATTTCAAACTTGCCGTTCGGTACACAGCTTTACGGCAGAGTAACAAAGCTGACATTTCACCTCTTCTGTGGGCCAGCAAGTAAGTCTTATAAATCAGTTTGCCCTTCTCTGGTTAGTAAGACCCGGACACAGTGCAGTCATCAGGCCAACCCACAGTGCCAGGCTCTGGGGCCTTGCTCTATTTTCTTTCTATATCTACGGCCAGCAGACGTATTCAAAGATAAAAACACAAGCCATGCTCCATTTCAATCATTAAACAAATCTTGCTTCCTACTGGCTACAGATCTCTTTTCTCTATTCAAAGAAAGAGAAACAGATATTTTTCTCTGTCAAATATTGCTAGGCCACACATTCCCTTCTCTTGTTGCCTAGAAAGTTCAGGGTATGTGGCTTGAAGCAAGATGTGGCTGTCACATAAAATGAGTAGTTCCCATCCACTCTTTTGTAATGAACTGTTAATTCCTATGTAATAGCTTTTCCTGCAGATAAGAAGCAATATTAGAACTGCTTTTTAAACTTCTTAAGTGAACACCGAACAATCAAGACACATTTTAAGAACTGCTGGACCAAACATCTACTGTTTCCCAAAAAGCTACTGAAATTTAAAAAATAATCAATTTAGGGAAAAAAAAGAACTGCTAGATAATCCTAACTCTTATAAACTTTCTTCTCAAGTCTTTCGGGCCTCTGCAATTCTTTTCCTTTTCTTTCCATTATGTGTAAAGCATAGAAAAACAAACATTCTCCTTCAAAAGGAACGAATTTATGAAGACCCTATTAAAGCAAGAGCAGAGCGTTATACTAACGACCCTTCTCCGTAGTAGAGCATCACATTACTTTACCTATACATTACACGGGTGGGCCATGACAAGGTTTTCTATATTTTCTGTAACTTACTACTCATTATGCTGTGACTTGTACTTGGATTTGCCCTTGAAACTAATGAATCATTTCTCTAATTTCTGGATTCAAGTTTAAATCTGTTGTGGTTGTTATAACTCTATTGGTGTTATTTGCAAGTTAAGGAGTATACTCTTAATCTGATTTTTGGAATAAATAATTAAAATCCTAAATTCTCTAAGCCACCCTCAATGGGTCCTACTAGTTCCACCAATTGGTTTTCTTTGGGGACAGCTCTCCAACCAACCATAGACCCACAGAATGAGAAGCTGATCCTCTAAATACATCAGCTGTATTTAAGTCCAAAACGTTCCTGTAGAAGAGTTCCAAAAGTTCAATTGGCTTACCTTAAAATTTTCTTTCACTCATAGAACCAATTACAAAGGCAGGAGAAAAGCTTAACTCTTAAACTTGTCAAAGCAATCTACCAGGTAGTGCTTTGTTTTGTTAAATATTTTAATATTTTTTCCCTGCAGATTCAATTCATGGTAGCACCTTTACAAAACCAGGTTTGGCACTTTGTGAAGCCGAGGCAGGTGGATAACTTGAGGTCAGGAGTTCGAGACCAGCCTGGCCAACATGGTGAAACCCCATCTCTACTAAAAAGACAAAAATTGGCCAGGCATGGTGGCACACGCCTATAGTCCCAGCTACTCAGGAGGCTGAGGCAGGAGAATCATTTGAACCCAGGAGGCAGAGGTCACAGTGAGCCAAGATCATGCCACTGCACTGCAGCCTGGGCAACAGAGGCAGGTTTTGTCTCAAAATAAATAAATAAACAAACAGGTTTGGTTATGTTTTTATGATTGATATAACAAAGAATCCACCTGTTCCACAACGAGCAGAAGAACTTCTGCCTGTTAGGAGACCTTTGATCCTATGAACTACTTTTACCGAGACAACTAGAAGAGTCCAAGTTCGTTTTTCAAAATAATAGTAATTTACTCTGGCAAAAAATATCTTGAGTCTTCCAAACTGTTATATATTTGTTTGTAAGTGTAAACATATGTGAGAAATATTCTTTATATGACCTCTTCGGTTTTTTTAAGGAACTGGGCTCTATTTTTCTCTTAAATTAGAAAACCTAACCAGGACAAGCTCGACCTACTCCATAGGTTAGGAGAGAAGCTACTGTGTTCACAGGAACGATGCCATCTGTCTTTGCAGATGCCACTTGTGGTCCCCTTGGGTTCTTTACCCACATGGCATCCCCTCACTGGTGTTGGCAAGCTTGCTGCTTGCCAGACATGTCAAGCTACTGGGAACACAAGTAAAGAAAGGTAGTTTGATGGAGCAGGAAGGTCGGGGAGGCTTTCAACTCCAAAGTCATCTGAGCATCAATACATAAAACATCAGAATGTGTTATCCCAGTTAACCTAATTGTCAAAATTATACAAATCTCTGAGAAAAGATTTCTGCCCAAAAAGCAAACAAGCAAAAAACTCAAAACAAAAAAAATTAAATTAAATTGTGAGATTCTGTTGAATAATTATATTACTATTCAATGCTTTACTCCAAATTGGAGCTTCTGAGGCCTTGCACAAGGCACTATTATGAATGCTATTTCATAAAAGGAACGGTCTTAATTTTATGAACTAGAAATCCAGTTTTATTTATGGTCTAAAATTAAATAAAATCTGGGATATTTCCTTTCCTCGAACACATAATGAAGTTGCATTGTGACTAATGACGGGTAAGACACAGGGCTGAAAGAAGGCTCTGCTTTTTGTTACAAGATCCATGCTCCACTCAGACTCTGGCCTTTTTCCAGGTTCCCAGTCCTTCCTCATAACTCTCAATGATTGACAAGGTAAAAAAATGAGAAGTTTATTACAAAATGCAAAGAATACAGTAATGTGTCGCAGTAGGGTTTTGATCACTCTTCCAAGACAAAGTCATTATAGAAATCAATTAATACTCATTTGCTAAGATCTATTTATAGTTGAATAAATCATAAATAAATAAACACCAAAAATTTTTAATAAGAGTGAACACTGAGCATTAAAATAATTTTTGGACAAGTGCTGGAAGAAATAATTACTAGGAAAGAAATTGTTTTCCACCTGTGATGCCACTGCCACTAATACATTGTAACTTCCAGTGGGTCCAATGTCACAGTTTATTTCTCACATCATTATTACAATTTATCTACCTCAAGACAAGCAATACAAATAAAATATGTATACTAAAAAAGATGTATAAGCACATAAGAGTTTTTAAACTGCTTAGATTAAAACTCTATTAAATTAAAAGTACAACAAAAAACAAACCCAAACAGCTCAAGATTAGCCGAACCCCACCAAATGGTTACGAATAGGCGATGAGTCAAAATACATCCATAGAGTATATGTGTGCATTGTAAAAATCTAATACAATCCAGTTAATCTAGGGCATCAATGTTAGTCCTTCACCAAATACTCTTGTTTATTCCCAACTATAAAATGATTAATTTATGTCCAACTACTTGGTTTAGTAAATACAATAAAAACTCCACGTTTTCCTTCTACCTAGTATCTAATACAATTTCTGAAGTACAAAATTAAAACTGACACAGAAGAATTTATATTTCAATCTACTCATCTAACTGCCCAATTTGTTTTTTAATGTGGAATAATTTTGACAGAAATGTACTGATAAATACATCTGTTAAGGCCTACCAATCTAAACTTAGCCATTATCCATATATGAGCCCCTACATACATACATAACAGAACTGAGGTGTGAAAAGGCAGACACAGAGATTTAAACACATGGCGGGCTGAATGAAATCTCATAAGATGGTCATAACCTTCAGAGTAAACTTCAGCTTCAAACATGAGCATTAACCCTGTCGCTTGACACTGATGTTGTAGAAAAACTACACTACAAGTCTAGGCTGCAGACAGTGTTACCTCAAATACTATAAACTGCCTTTAGAGAAAGTCTAGAAACATTCCTAGAAATTTTCAAAAAATTACTTAAATGCCAGGATTTTATACTTTGCCTTTAGCTTCATTTGTCCAAACCAATTGTATCTGCTTTCTACCTATGCACATACAAGTACATACAATACACTCTATATATGAAAATTTATTCACATGCACATACCAACATCACCTCTTACTAAAAACTTAATATGTTCAGATACTCTTCTAGAGGTCTTATCATACATTATCTAATTAAATCATCACAACCAGCTAATGAAGCAGGTACCACTATGCCTCATTGTAGAAATTAAAAATGTGCAGCACCAGAACTAAAATATTTTGCCCAGGTCTCACAGTCAGGAGGTAATAAGGTCAGGATTGGAATCTGGCTCCACAGCACACAATCTTAACAACTAGGACACCAGAATAGAAAAGTATTATACCATGAAAAGAAACTGCTCCAATTTTTCTCTCATGAAAATACATATATTATGTATAAATACTGACAGAGGGGACAGAAAGGACCTCCACGTGACATAAATCTGTTATAAAAATATGGATAAATCAAAGTCCATGACAGCTAAAAGCTTGGTAAACAAGAATGTATACCCAAATAGCAATGAAAATGGCAATAGGATGACCCTTGACAACTTGGGGTTTAGCTCAGTGTTCTCCAAACTTACTTTTTTATGTATCTCCACCAGCAAAAATAACTTTGAGCAGGCATGCCCAGCATGGAAAATTGTATGCTTGTATTATGGCAATCCACAGATTAAATACTAGAGAGTATTAACGTATTTCTAAATATCGGCAGGAAAAATAAATATAGCATGTGGGTAACATGAATTCCATTGTGGAGACCCTTAGTTTAAGCTATTCATGTGCAGTTATGAGGTTCCATGACTTTCAACAATTTGTAATTTTTCAGAGGCACAAATTAAACTGCTGTAGGCACCAAGCTGCTGTGCTGAGACTTGCTGGCCTGGGGAGGAGCTGTGGGACTGACCTGCATCCGCCCCTGTGTGAGGTTGTGATGCTCTTCCTTTACTTATGGGAAATCGTGAAACCTCTGTGTCTTTGTCAAAATGGATCCAATCCTCCGCCCCAGAAAAAGCCACCCTCCAATATTATAGTTAGAAATCTTTTTAGGAATCCAAGAGGCTTAAGAAAATGAAGTTTCTGGCCGGGCGCGGTGGCTCAAGCCAGCACTTTGGGAGGCCGAGACGGGCGGATCACGAGGTCAGGAGATCGAGACCATCCTGGCTAACCTGGTGAAACCCCGTCTCTACTAAAAAATACACAAAACTAGCCGGGCGAGGTGGCGGGCGCCTGTAGTCCCAGCTACTCGGGAGGCTGAGGCAGGAGAAGGGCGTGAACCCGGGAGGCGGAGCTTGCAGTGAGCTGAGATCCGGCCACTGCACTCCAGCTTGGGCGACAGAGCGAGACTCCGTCTCAAAAAAAAAAAAAAAAAAAGAAAAGAAAAGAAAATGAAGTTTCTTAGCCAGAAAACATTATACGTATATAATATTTAGATAGACAATATATATCATAGATAAATTTTTATATACTATATATATTAATATAGATCATACATGTCATCTATCACTTACATATGTGAGATAGAAAGGGTGTATCTCCAGACGATCAAGTATTACTATTGCAATTCCCCTGTATAAAAGGGCTTAGCACATAGCAAGAGTTTAAGAAACATTTGTTGAGCCAGGTGCCTATAATCCCAGCTACTGGGGAGGCTGAGGTGAGAGGCTCACTTGAAGCCAGGTGTTTGAGACAAGCCTGAGAAATACAACAAGACTCTGTCTCTTAAAAAAAAAAAGAAAGAAAGAAAAATTTAATTAGCCAGGTATGTGATACACACCTGTAATCTTAGATACCCGGGAAGCTGAGGCAGGAGGATCACATAAGCCCAAGACTTTGAGGTTGCAGTGAGCTACGATTGTGCCACCATCCTCCAGCTTGGGCAACAGAGCAAGATGACCCTGTCTCTAAACCAGCTAATGAAGCAGGTACTACTGTGACTCATTGTAGAAATTAAAAATGTACAGCACATTTATTTTATTTATTAAAGAATTTACAATATTTTATTAATACTGTATTTTACAAAGTATTTGTTGAATGAATGAATGAATGAATGTTGTATCCAAAGACCTTTCAAGTATCATCACTGCAACTCCCCCTTATATTTCATATCTCTTTGCTGAGTCCTTGGGGATAATAGCAAGCAGAACAAACACCACCCACACCCTCAGGGAGCCCACGCCATACGTATCAATCACACAGGAGAGTGCAGCACACAGGATTCAGGCATGGCTCAGTGCTGGACTAGACTTGTGACTTCCCTCATCCAAGGTCTTAAAAACAAGAGACGTCTTTAAGTGCCCAGGAGAGTTTTAGTGTGACCCTGATTAAAGGAAAGAAACAGAGATCCTCTTGGTTTGTGACTTATGGCCTTATAATTCACACCCCTTTACCCAGAGTAGTGCATTTAATCTCATCCATGATTGAATGTAAGCCAACCTGAAACTTACAACTAGAATTTATCAGGAAGCAGAAACTCTCAAAAACAGCATCATCTGACTACAAAGCTAAGGACACAGGAAGGATAACAAAAAAAAAAATATGTAGTATTCAATAAATTACAAAACAACATCTGTGTATTTCCAATAAAATTATATATAACTTGTAATCACCAATAAAAAGCAGCTATTGGCTGGACACATTGGCTCATGCCTATAATCCCAGCACTTTGGGAGCCTGAGGCAGAAGGATCACTGAAGTCAGAAGTTCAAGTTCAGCCTGGGCAACACAGTGAGACCCCAGCTCTCAAAAGAAGATTTTATTTTTCATTTTTGAAAAGCATCTATTGATCAGTTTAGCCTCATGTCTAGTATGGGCCTATATATAACATCTATAGTCTTGTTCCCACGCAGATTCCAAATACTTGGTATTCAGAGTCCATTTGGTCTTTAGTACTCCAAAAACTAGTACAAATGTAACACAAATGCTCTCGGTGACACTGACATTTTCAAAGATGTCAATTCATTGGTTATGTTTCCCATGTTGTCATATGTCTTCTAAGTGTTTCACAAAGTTGGCGACATGATCTTTCTTGTCCAGTGACCCTACCTATTTGGAAATGGGGCAGCAAAGTCCCCTTCCCATAGCAAGAAAACTTGCCAAGGGAAGTGGAGCCACAGCCCAGAGCAGCTGACGCAAGAGCATACCATAAAGAAACAGTCTTCCCCACTTGAGACAAGGCCTTTCCAAGTAAATTCCACACCTCCTGGCACGAGTCACATAAACCAGCCCAGGGATGAGTAGCTCAGGACCTCAGAGAACCCCTTCACATCACAGCAAGGTTCAGGTAAAATGTGGACAGGAAAACCTGCCCAGGGGAACAGACAGTATAGCATAAGGAACATTCTGAACTTGACACACACAGGGGATATCTGAATTTTCTGGTGATGACCCACCTTCAAGTGAAGAACTTCCCAACACAGTCCACTCTAGAGGCAATTCCAGATGGGTCAGAGCCAGCACGAGCTCCTCATCCAAGGCAGGCAGTGCTCCCGCTGTCAAGGCAAATGGCGTCAGCAGGGTCTGGTGGCTGCAGGCTGTGAGGCGATTGGCCTGTGTCACCAGCAGACGAGCTAGCCTGCAAGCCATGTTGTCCACGTAGGTCACTGAGCCGGAGCCCATGGTCACTGGAGAGTAACCTTCTGAGCAGAGGCACACAGATACCGTCACAGTCTCCTGAAGCCCATGGCCTGGACAACAACACAGTGAACAAGTTCACCCCAAGTCTGTAGGAGATGCTCTCACAGGGGTCCAATATGCTAGCTCCACCTCACAGCTTAAGCAGACAACGTGCCCCGGGAGAACAAGGTGGAAAGGAAAGCCAGCGCATTACCCTTACACACTGCCAAGCGTGTGGGCCAAACTAATGCTGACTCCATCTTCTTTCAGTAACTCCTGATTTTAAAACTTACCTTTGTGATCTCTGAGCATCTGAGCGTCTGTTCTTCTATCATTACCAAACACTGCTATTCAGCATTCCTTTAACCTTTTACTCCTACCCTGACCCCTGAATTTGTGTTTGTTGTCTTCAAGTCCTTTGCTCTTTTCCACTCTGCCATTTCCTCCTGAGTCACATATTTTTACATATTTATTTAAGCGATAAGTTTATAAGATGGCCGGGCGCGGTGGCTCCAGCCTGTAATCCCAGCACTTTGGGAGGCCGAGACGGGCAGATCACGAGGTCAGGAGATCGAGACCATCCTGGCTAACGGTGAAACCCCGTCTCTACTAAAAAATACAAAAAACTAGCCGGGCGAGGTGGCGGGCGCCTGTAGTCCCAGCTACTCGGGAGGCTGAGGCAGGAGAATGGCATAAACCCGGGCGGCGGAGCTAGCAGTGAGCTGAGATCCGGCCACTGCACTCCAGCCTGGGCGACAGAGCGAGACTCCGTCTCAAAAAAAAAAAAAAAAGTTTATAAGATAGCACCATACAATTACACAAGTTTGCCCTAATTCCATAGAGCTCCTTTGAATGTGAGTAAACATAGGTGAAGACTACCCAAGAGAAAACAAAACGGAAAATACATATACATATCTATGTGTGTGTGTTGTTGTTCACTGCCCCCTCTTCTGAAGTGTCTCTGTCTTGTAGGTGTTCTTAATATTTCTCCTGAGAGTGTCACCAAATACTGCTGTTTGTCCCTCCCTTCATTCTTCCTCTTCTTTGTCCCACTCTCTTATTTTGCCAGAGCTGGGAAGCTCTTACCCAGGTACATTTTTATGCTGCCCTTGGCAGAATTTTCAGGAATTGGTGGCACCAAATCACTATGATCATGATAATCATGACTGGACAGAGAAGAGTTATTCAGCTATCACTGGTCCATAGCACCCTGTTGCCCCCAGTCAAATGGCTAACAGGTACAAGTCATTCCTCCTTTGCCTTATTCTCCAAAGACTTTCCCCAGAGGCTGTGCAGCTAGGGCTTCAAGGAACAAGAGCATCCTAAGTTCACTGAAAGAGAACTAGTGTCACTTTTTCACGGACTCTTAAAAGTGGTCTCATGGTACAGGCACAGAATGCACCCAACTCCCACCAGATTACACATACCCAGTAAATATTAAATAAATCTGTCTTACAGATTTTTGAAAGGTTGTCCTGGTAAAGCTGTCACCAGGGAAATTCAAGGTTCAGAAATAGAAACTGTGACCTGCCTCTAGATTCTGTTAAAATGAAGGCAAGAAACCTCACTTTTAAGTAGACTACAATATAAACAAAAGATTACATTCTCTTCCTCCTAAGGAAGGAGGAAGAGAGTCACCACCACATGCCAGTAAAGAAAAAGATTAAAAGTTTTGAAAATAGGAGTGGCACTTTAGTTATTATTTTTTATCCTTTCTCTATAAGGGCTTGATAAAAGAGAAAACCAAGAAAAGAGGGTGAAACTAAAGGTAGGGAAAACATTAGCCATGGCAAAAGGGCAGAGGGAAAGCAACCAACAGCCGAAGTAACTATGTGCCATTAATTAGGTTTGTTTTTGTTTTTGTTTTGAGATGGAGTCTCGCTCTGTCTCACAGGCTGGAGTGCAGTGACATGATTTCAGCTCACTGCAACCTCCGCTTCCCAGGTTCAAGCGATTCTCCTGCCTCAGTCTCCCAAGTAGCTGGGACTAAAGGCACCGGCCACCATCCCCAGCTAATCTTATATTTTTAATAGAGATGGGGTTTCCCTACGTTGGCCAGGCTGGTCTCAAACTCCTGACCTCAGGTGATCCTCCCACCTCGACCTCCTGTAGTGCTGGGATTACAGGCATGAGTCACCATGACTGGCCCATTAATTTGGTTTGACTGTTTTTTTTTCTTTCTTTCTTTTAATGATGAAGATTACTGGGCTAAAGAGAGAAGTGCTTAAAATTACTGATGGTCTCAGAAATTGGACAACAGATTAATTCATTGACCAAGACCAGGGAGAGCTAAGAGGTATCTGCACTTCTCTACAATTCTCACTGTGTCTGTGTTGTTTGCATATTCACTGGCTACCTTCTTTCCGCGTGTAGCAGATACGTTACAGAAGCACATAGGAACATATTCCTTTAAAAATGATCTCAATCTTGACTCTAAGAAAAATTAAAGAGTCTCTTTATGATCCAAATTAAAAGGACCTGAAAGACTCACAGTTAAGAAAAACCAAAATCAATAAAAAAGAATTCTAAAATGCCCTCCCTGTCCTGTAGGTAACGACATTTTAATTCCACCATTAGGTTAACGCCTGATGACCCTTAAATGCACAACCCACATACCAATAAAAATATAGAACAACTATACCAAGAAGGGCTATTAGCTCATTACAATATATGAACAGGATATATTAATTTATCATCTATCAAGAAGACAACTAGGGAAATTACAGGTTTCAAAATGTAAGCATTTTGATGATGGGGAGAGAAAGTTCTGGAGCTGGAGATCCCCCAAGGAAGATTCTGGATGGACAGGGCATCAAGGAAAGAACCCCAATGACCAAAAGGAACAAGCAGAGGAGAGGCAGACCTGTAACTGCCAGGCTGCCCACAGAAGAATGAGGAAGAGAGAAGACAAATTGTCAATGTCAGTTCTGCCTGAGCCAACCCTGGCAATGGGTCTGAGGTTACAGGCAGTGATTAGGAGGTGATACTCAATAGACAGTGTTTCCTCCATTTGATTGCATCCAAAGCACACCCAACCATAAAAGTTGGGTGCAGTCAACAGGATGGGTCTGCCTGGTCTAAGTTAAGACTCCTAATTAAGCAGCAGATACAGCTGGAAGAATCTCAGATGTAAGAGTGCTTCCTAATGTACACACACACACACACACACAAAGGCACACACACTCCTGACCTTGCAGCACTGTTTTCTTTTTCTTCCTGGCTCTCTTCCTGGCCTACATCCCTGGAGGGAAGTTATTTGCAGACCAGTTTCCCAGTCGCACAACAAAGAGGACACCTCACCTGGGATGCTGGACTGGAGAACGTTATCCTCGATGCGCTCTGCAATCATGACATGTCGCTGATGAGATCCGTCATAAGTAAAGTAAAATTCAGCATCTTCAGGAAGATACACATTTTTGTCAAACTTCGCATAGACCGTCATCTGCCCCTGAAAAAGGAATAAGTCGGGGCATTGTCACACTTCCTTGCCCTGGCTCTAAGAAAGCACAATACAAAGGGCCTGGGTCCATAACAGTGTCATTTGTTATATCCACTTCACGTGGTTGAGTTCAAATAGCATGAGTGCTTCCTTCCAACAACAACACATTTGACATTAGGGAAGATGCTTCCTGATGTATTAGGTATGGGTATCAGAGCTGGTTTGTTCTGTTTTTAAAGTTAAAGAAGTTCAGGGCATAGGAAAGAATTTTTTCTTTCTCTAAAATGTACTAGATGTAGGAGTGTGGTACTTCATTGCCTTTTGCTTTTCAAAAATTATTTTTAGAGACAGGGTCTCACTATGTTGCCCAGGCTGGTCTCAAACTCCTCTGCACAAGCCATCCTCCCACTTCAGCCTCCCTAGTAGCTGGGACTAGAAGGATGTGCCACCACACCCAGCAGTCTTTTACTCTGAATTTCTACCAGCTGAACATCATGGTTTGAGTTAATTTGTATCCCGTACCTAAAATGCCATTATTAGTACAAAAGTTCATGATAATTATTCTTATCTCTGGCCTTACCCTGTACTAGACCATAGTCAGTTGTAAGAATCTTAAATATTTACAAACATTGCCAAATAAATAGGACTACTCCCTCTCCCTTGCTATGCTATTTCCATTTGCTATTTCTCTCCTCTGAGGGGTTTCCAAGTGCCCTTTAATCACACTTTCTCTTAAGAGCTTCTGGTTGGCACAAAGCCCTGCAAAGTGCCTCGGTCCCAAGGACAGGAGCTGCCACCTCAGGGCACTGAGGCATCCTCTGAGGACTAATGTCAAAGGAAGTGGGGCAGCAGGCTGGGGCTCTTGGGTATGTCGGCATCCTGAGGCTTTGCGGGGGGCTATAGCAGCCGTGTTGCACCCAGGGGAACAGCAGCTATGGTAGGGACTGCCAGGTCATCTCCAGACCCCAAAAGCCTTGAAGGATTTGTGCTACTCCCTACCCAAAACACAAAAAGCAATACAAAGTGGGGCCTCCAGAGAGAGAGCGCATTCTGCCCAGCCTGTGGGAGTGGTGGGGAAATGGAAACCTGGAGGCGGAAAGGGTCGCCCACTTTGGAGGGCCTCCAGAGCTCGGCCCGGCATGGAGAAGCATCTGGGCTTTTGTGTGCTTGCCCAACAAAAACAAACCTGTTCGCCAAGATATCTTTACCCTGTGATAGAGGAGAAGGTGAACGGAGAAAAGCCTACACAGACTCCTTAACATCAATTTGCCTCTGACAAATATCAGCAAGACATTTCATGGGACATTAAGAGTTAAGCCAATCAGGATCAAAAACAAAATCAGTGCAGGGTTTTCTAGTAGCCACATGGTTATTTAATCTCAATTTTTTACAATAAACAAAAAGCTATGCATTTCTAGTGGTTTGCAACCTATCACACACACAGTTATCTGAAATTATGAAATGGTATAAATACAAAGTACGGAGTTCTGAAAAAAAGTCACTGGTTGGCAGTTTAAATTGCCCCTTTTCTGCATATAAGCATGCATGTGTATGTGCACACATAAACGTAATCAATAGAAAAGCAACACGCCAAGAAAAATCTACCATACAATAGCTTCCAAAAAGTTCAGGAAGGAGATCTGAAAAGCAAAAAACAACAAAAGTCCAACATGACTGAGAGAGGAAACTCAGACGAAATTCCATTTCCTAAAAAAGGAAGAACAGCTTGCTTTAGTCATGTTCCTGGTTGCTAAAGAGACTGTTAACTATCCTCAGGCAGATCTGACCTGACCTGTTCGTGATTTTTTTAAAATAAAAAACAAATTATATAAACAGATCAAAAATTTTCACAGATCACAAGGATATGTAATCTGCATCTATTCAAAACAATGATCATATTACTATTATATTTGGTTGGGTGGACAAGGACTACAACTTATGAGAGTTTAATTGCAACCCTTTCTAATGCAATACAGCCCTGAACATTACAGTCTTGTAATTCGTCACGCCTGCCTTTCAAGAACCATGCCATGCTTTACACTAGTAAAAGGACAACCAAAAGTCACGTGAGTAATAAGACATGCCCATTAAGGAGATTAAAGAGAGATGCCCAGAAGTCCTAACACTCAGAAGAGATTCAGCAGTAAAAAGAGTCTCTTATATGGTAACCAGAAAAACATCAGAAAGACCCGGATAAAGATGCTATGGGAGAGGAGGGGGTGATACAGAAACCAACAGAGAGACCCTATTAGACAGAAATGAATGGGCAGGAGAGGAAGACAAGGAACGAAAATATGAAGATGAAATAACAAGAACATTTTCATTCAGAAAACGTAGATAAAGCTCAAAGGAGATGGATTTAGATAAAGCACTTAAGAGATCAGCAGGAAGAACGCTCTTCTGAAAGAATATGCAAGTTGAAAGAATATGCAAGTACAGCTTAAATAGCCAACCACAGGTGGCAATTTTTTGGGTAAGAGTGGGACCTTTCTAATCACTGAGGCCACTGAAAATCTGCCACTCTTCTTAAAAGGCCACCAATTTCATATATGACAAAGACAAAATTCCAATGTACAGAATTCCAGAGTACCTCTTTCAGTTCCCCATCTGGATCCAATTGCATTCTTTGTTTCAGGCAATTGAAAACTAGAAAGTTTCCTAAATAAATTTGTTGGCATTAATATCAGAATCACTCTGCTCCTACACAGAAGCAATAGAGATGTGTTCTCACGTTTCTATAAACTCACTATTTCCAAAATATAAAACACTCAAATATGCCAATGAAATTTCTGGAAACAATAAGAAGCATGCTAAGCAAAATTATATCCCCAAATTAATCAACAAGTTTAGTGTAGTCCAGTCAAAATCCATTTTTCAAATGAAACTCGACAAGCTTATTCTAAAGTTCATCTGGAGGAATAAATACACTAGAATTGAAATGATACTTTTGAGAGAGAATGTTTGGACTGTCAAAGCTTGCTCTACCACAAAGCAAAACATACAATAAAACCAGTGTCCTTTAAACAGAGCAATAGTAGCATAGAGAAAGACAAGTGCAAAGTCTGAGGCAGACACACGTACCCATGGAAATTATGCAATAATAGGTGGCATTTCAAATCAGCAGAGAAAGAATGGAAAATTCAATAAACGGTTTTAGAACAATAGCTATCCATTAGGAGCAAAAACATGCATTCTACCAAATGATTAAATTTCTAATTAATTCAATATCTAACAAAAAAATTCATAAAAGCATAAAATTAGAAGACTGTTTAAAAGTTTTCATTATTTAATAAATAACAGAAATTAAAGGTATTTAGATTTCATCTGCATTGACATGATCCTAAACCATCAACCTTTTTTCATTTTTCCTATTATTTTCCAGTCTTTATTCATATGCACAGGTAATTATTACACAGTTATACTCATGGCATAATACATTAATACATATTGGTGTGCTTTCTTCTCTTCTATCAAAAATATTTTTCCACGTTGTTACAATCTTTGGCACCCCTTTTAATTGCATTCCACCAAGCGTTTGATGTTCTATAATTCCATGATTACTTAAATATTCATCTATTGCTCATTAAGAGTACTTCTGACTTTTTAACATTTTAAACAACTCCTGATAAACATTTTAAGTATTTTTTACCCTTTGAGATGCTATTTTAGAATAAAATTCTAGAAACGCTTCCAAAAATATGAACACGTTGTCATAAATTGCCAAACTTCTTTCCAAAAATTTTGTATCAACTTTTATCACCACATGTGCTGGTTAAGAGGATCATTTTCACCCCAACCTTGCCAAAACTACCTTTGGAATTATTTCCTGTGTTAACAGATCATAAACAGTTCCTCACTGATTTAATTCACTTTTTTCCATTGCCACTGAAATGTGTTGCCCACTTTTATAAAAGTCTATTGCAAGATAATGCAAACATTGTTAGTGGCCAAACCAAATTTCAATTTGAATAAATTTAGTCTTTCCTCTTCTGTTTCACATACGAATTCCCCTATAATCTTTGCCTTTGACAGATCAAAATTTTTAGTTTCCCAAGTGAACCAGTTGGAATCAGTGTCAGAATCATTCCCTTTCCCTGTCAAATAGTGAAGGTGTATCACCTCTTACCCAATCATGCCCAAATAAAAAATACTCATCAGTACTCCCATAAAACCTTGGAAGGCCAAGTCACATGGAGAACAGGAATCACAAATGTAGAGCAGAAGGGCTGAATTGACTATAATCATACTAAACACAGTTCAATATACATACACACAAAGAATCAGGTAAATTAAACTAACGTTTTTTACCATCAAGCATCCTCTAGAGAAATTCTACTTGTAAAACTCAATAATTTTCAAAGACCAAGCCTTCTGCTGACATGCTGTGACATCTGTGGACTTCTTCCCAGAGAACCAAAAAGGTAGCAAATGTTTTTGCCACCTTAAACTATCTCATCCAACTTTCCTATTCCTTTCCAGATGGTATTTAAAGTGGAAATGGCTGTCAACACTAGTTTGCATGTTCTAAACATTTTTTCATTAATCAATGTCTCTAATAACCTGGGTAATTGAGTGGCTGTATTAGCCTAATCACTGGGTATTCTTGTACTCATGTTTTCTCTCTCTTCCTCCCTTTCTTCCCTCCCACTATAAACAATGCATCTGTTTATAACTACACTTTGTTAATAACAATGCTATTTGCTGAACAACACCTTAACTCTCTGGTTTCTTAAATATATGGCATGAGTGGGCAATGAACAAATACTGCATTTTCAAATTATGACAATGAGAAAAAAGGATACATCTTTTTATAGTGGGGTTTCTTAATCAAGGTAAGAATCTGAATATGGATTTCAGACAGTTTGAGAACCTCTGAAAATTATTAGCAAAACTGGTTTTGTGTGTGTATATATGTTCATTTTCTGAAGAAAGGTTTATGGCTTTCATCATAGTCTCAAAGGCATCTAAAGATTCAAAAAAAGTTTATGAACTCTAGCTTTTATAGTAACAGGCAAAAATGGGAAGTTCATAAATACTTTTCAATGGTAATTGTCACCTTTTTATTTGACGGGAAGACATAAACTATCTTCCAATGGATTCTAGTATTATACACAGCCTTTATATGGGATGATTAGGCAAAGAAGCATAATAAAGGTAAAAATAAGTTGATAATCAATGTTTACTAATACATGCCATGAAAACCATTATGCTAAAATATAGTGCTATGTGAACTATCAAATTTGATTTGTATTCAATATTTGAAACTTTCTTCTTTACAATAATAAAAAAAATCTATACAGAGCCTTTCCTATAGAACACAGTGCATTGAACTTTCTAAGATCCTTGAAAAGTTAAAAGAAAATAAAAGGATGCATTGTTATTATTCCATTTTATAGGCAAGTAAATACAAATATAGGCACTACTGCTAACTAGCTCAGGATCCCAGAGCCAGATGTGTAATATTAGGTTTCTTGATTTCTGCCCCAACCTCCCAAGTTAGGTTATCCTCTTTACAGTTTCTCAAGTACAATAGCACACGTGGTGCCAAAGGAAGCACCGTGGGCACAAAGTATTTTGTTCAAATTACTGTGTGTAGCTGAAGTACTTCTTTAAAAGAAAGTGTGGAAATGCAAATATTATTTCTTATATGTGTGTGCACATATATACAAATACAGACATCGATATATCTACATACTTATACATATTATCTATGTGTACAGCACATCACAATTTATACAGTGCTTTCTTGTGCATTTTCTTGTCTTATTCCCACAATAATACCTGGGAGGTATTATTATGAACCTTGTTTATTAAAGAGAACACTGAAAATATTAGATCTAGTGAGGAGCAGAGCCAGAAATCAAATCTACATCTTTCTGTGCCAGGCTCAGGACATTTTCTCCCCACCATGTTTATGAACGAACAGCAAATGCGCAAATATCTAGTGACTTATCTACAGCTTTTCATTTAACTCAGTCTTTGCTTCATGTTCTTAATATAGGAGTTCCCATCCTGAAATCTACAGACAGATACAGTGAGGCGGAAATGTTCCTTAATCCTCTGGAAAATGTATGCAGCAGTTTTGGGCATTTATCTGGGGAGTCTGTCTATCAGTCACAGATTCCGAGAAGGGTACGCAAAGAACATGTGAATCAAAAAACTGAAGAACCACTGATTTGAAGCATGTTTAAAAGCATCTGACTTGTATATAATTTAAAGTATCAAGATTATTCAAATGTATCGTCCCATTCACGTAAACACAAATTGGTTAAATCCAGGGGGAAGTATCACAATGCCATTTTTTTAAAGGGAGTTTAACTAAAATAACTTAAAAGACTTATAAGACATTTTTTCAGAAATAGCCTTTAGAGTAGGCGTCCATCTCCAGATAGGATAAAATAGACCACACAGGCCAACAGTCCTGCTGAAAACAACTAGGAATAACAAGGGCTGACAAATAAAAAGTCATGGAAACAATGAGGGCAAAAATGTAACAAAATACCAGACAGGAGAACCACTCAGAGAAGTAATGGAAGCCAAAATACAATTGTGTAATATTGTAAAGGGATGAAAGAAAATCCCATGTCTAACACAAATATCTTTAAAAACGAAACTGAAATTAAAATGTTTAAGACAAATACTGAGAATTCAGTGCCAACAGACCAGCACCGAAAGAAATACTGAAGATGTTATTCAAGAAGAAATAAAATGATCTCAAACAGAAACATGGAAATGCAGGAAAGAATGAGGAATAGGGAGTAGGTAAATATGTGAATAAATATATCAAATATACAAACAATATTACAAAATTATAAAAGCATATATTTTGTGTAATATATAAGCAAACATTTTACAAAATATTATGTCATGGAGTTTAAAATATTTGTAGAACTACAATGTGTGACAACAATAATGTAAAAGGTAGATGAAATTAAAGTACGTAGCCATACTAGGAAATTGCTGAAAAAGTACTTTTATTATATTTGTAATATATTATATATATTTTGACTTGAGAGTAGCCACCAAAAGAATGCATAACTAATAAGTTATAGAGAGGAAACTTAAATAATAAGAATAGTTGATTCATCAAAAAGAAAACAAGACAGGAGAAACAAAAAACATAAAAACAAAACATGTGTGCCAAGCAGAGAGCAAATAGCTATATGTAGATATAAATCCAACTATTTCAGCAATTATATTAAATGTAGATAGACTACTCCAAATAGTATACCAAGTCTGCCAGTATGGATTTTTTTTAATCCAAAAACAACAATATCTGTACACTGCCAACAAGAGACATACCTTAAAAATAACACAGCTTAAAAGTAAAATGACATCCATGCAAAACTAACCAAGGAAAAGCTAGCACAGACAAAATAATATCAGACAAAGTAGATTTTAAAGCAACACATATTACTAGGGAAAGAGAAATTTTTCATCATTAAAAGAGTCAGTTGAATAAGATAATATTATAATATTATATCTGTATGCCCCTAATAACACATCTTTAAAAGATATAAACCAAAAGTTAACAAATCCAATAGAGTAGACAAATCCACAATCGCAGTGGATAACTTTAGCCTGCCTCTTTCAATAGCTAATAGAACAAGTAAGCAAAAAATTGACAAGGATATTAAAGATCTAAATTACACAATTAAAATAACTTACCCAAAGAAGTAATTAGCATAAATTAAATGCATATATTAATAATTGTAAAAGATACTCATTATTCAAACCTCTGCATTAAACACAATAATTCAAAAAATATAAACACACAGGCTGGGTGTGGTGGCTCATGCCTGTAATCCCAGCATTTTGGGAGGCCGAGGCAGGTGGATCACTTGAGGTCAGGAGTTTGAGACCAGCCTGGCCAACATGGTGAAACCCCATCTCTACTAAAAGTACAAAAAAATTAGCTGGGTGTGGTGTCCCACACCTATAATCCCAGCTACTCAGGAGGCTAAGAAAAGAGAACCGCTTGAACCCAGGAGGCAGAGGTTGCAGTGAGCCGAGATCATGCCATTGTACTCCAGCCTGGGTGACAGAGTGAGAACTTGTCTCAAAAAACAAAAAATTATATATATACATATACACACACACATATATACACACATACACACACACATATATATAAATTTAAAATCTAGATGGACTTTCACCCTTGATGGAATGATTCACCACTATCAAATTGAAATTGCCTTTGTTTCTGTAACACAGCAGAACTGAGTAAAAGACAATTCATGACAGAGGTCAGCTAATGACTCCAGATTCCTCACAAGACCAGAAGCAGGCTTTATAAAGCCCCTTAGCTTGCTTCCTTTTCAAACCCCTAACTTAACAGATTCCACGGAAACAGATCTCCTAGTAAGTGAAAACAAATATCTGGCACTTTAAGCAGCAGATCATAGTGGGAAATGTACTGGCTTGGGTATAAGAAAAATTGTAATCACTCTTGCATTATTCTGATAATCCTTTAGGAATAAAGGCCCTATACTGGCCCCTAAATCATCAACTACATAAACCAAGAAGGAAGCAGTTTAACAGACACAAGTTGGGATTTTAATCAATAATCCACTAGCGTCACTGAGGGAGCAACCTGCCCTACCCTATATTGATGAAAATGTAGTTACTCCATTAAGAGTGAGTATGGTCAAGCTCTGCTTTATACCTGTCAGACACACCTGGGCCATGGAATACTTTAATACAAATATAGACAAAGCTGACAACACGTTCAGAGGAAAAGGACAAGGATGCCAAAGGGATGCAAAAAGCATGCTGTCATATGAGGAACAATTGAAGGAACTGGGACTGTTTTGCTAAAGAAGAGACAAGTCATGGACAAACAGTCACCACTGCAAATATCTGAGCGTCTATCATGCAGACATGGGATTAGACATGTTCTGCAGGCCCCAAGGGAAGAGTACAAAACAATACAGGGAAGGACAGGGGACAGAGTTCAGCTCCACAGTGAGAGCCCTCTAAGGAACAGAGATGTCCAAAGATGACAAGGATTGCTTCAGCTTAGGAGGAACAAGCACTACTAGGAGATGGTGTGTTTTGTTTGTTTTTTTGTTTTGCTTATTTCGTCTGAGAAAGAATGAGGCTAAAGAACTTAAAGAACTACCTAATCTTCAGTGTCTAGAATCTATAATATCTGGTATACAATTCTAGATTAATTGCTTCAATATATTTTAAAATTGGGGTGCCTACATAAGCAGATTTGGATTTTGTGGGATTTCTATTTGCTCGTTTTTTGCTTCTTTTTTTTTTTTTTTTTTTTTGAGATAGGTTGTCACTATATCACCCAGGCTGGAGTACAGTGGCATGATCATAGCTCACTGCAGCCTCAAGCAGCCTCAAATTCCCAGGCTCAAGGGGATCCTCCCACCTCAGTCTCCTAAGTAGCTAGGACTGCAGGCACCACCACCTCACCACATCTAGTTAATTTTTTATTATTATTTGTTTGTGTGGTTTTTTTTTTTTTGGCGGGGGGGGGGGAGAAACAAAGTCTCACTATGTTTCCCAGGCTAGTATTGAACTCCTGGGCCTCAAATGACCCTCCCACCTCAACCTCCCAAAGCACTGGAATTACAGACATGAGCCACCACATCCAGCCCCAGGTTTGTTTATTTTTTATTTCTTTATTTCTTATTTCTTCTTATTATTATTAGAGACAGGACGTTGTTCAGTACCTCAAACTGGAGTGCAGTGGCATGATCTCAGCTCACCACAACCATGGCCTCCTGGGCACAAGTGATCCTCCACTTCAGTCTCCTGAGGAGCTGGAACTACAGGCACACACCACCACGCCCGGCTAATTTTTTGGTAGAGACAGGGTTTTGCCTGTTGCACAGGCTGGTCTGGAACTCCTGGGCTCAAGCAATCTACCCGCTTCAGCCTCCCGAAGTGCTAGGATTATAGGTGTGAGCCACCGTGTCCAGCCCCAGCTTTGTTTTTTAATTCCTCCCTTATATTTTTGCTTTGGTTTGTTTTTCTAGTTCCTTGGATTTATGCTTAGTTTATTTTTATTCTCTGTATTAACGGTTTTCAAACAGATCAGGGGAACCCTAAGTTGTAATGGGAGGATGTTGGGAGTTCGTAAACATTCCATTTAAATTTCATTTGGGAAATACGTTTCCAATTAGTATTAAATCTAAAAGGGTTGTCATCCACTTAAATTTATTATTTACCAAATTTTAAGACACTGGAGAGGACCTGAAGTGCCAGGTTGTCATTTTTCCACTGAATTGACAAATGCAATAAACTTAAAGAACACATTTATAATAATAAAGTTTTATCAAGCTTACATATTGTTCCTCATAATACTTGTTTGGATTAAAAAAAAAAAGGTTTTCTTTTATCCAATAAGAAAGGATCTCTAAAGCCCCTCTAAGGACTATAGGATACCCTCTGCTGTCTTATGGGAAGACAACTAAGTTCTGTTAGTAACCAAAGTCACTAATGATCTAAGAAAATATTACTCTAAGCCCTTTTTATGGTTCATGTCTCAAACAAGCTTTACATTTGCATCACAGTAAAGACTACAATTTATCAACTTCAAATTCAGCTTGAACCCATGCAGACGGTAACATCACATGGTTATTATTTAGCACTTGAGGTCTACAGATTTATATCAAGTGCTGTCTAAAGGTTATTGTGGGCCAACTAACAGCACTGAACATCCCAAACGAAAATGAAGACTATCAGGAATACAAACAACCCAAGTCTCCATGGATTGATTACCCCTGGGCATAACTTGATCATAACTATCCATTATTATTTCATGATAGACCACCAAGTCTTTGTGTTCCACAGGAAGTCCTCTCCTTTGTACAAAGGTATAAAAGCTGGGGACAGTTCCCCTTGTCCCTCTCATCTGGCCAGCATCTGTGCGAGAACATTCCTCCCACCCTCTATCCTCAGTGCAGTACACACACACATGCACACATACACAGCAGGCCACTCTTAAATAAGAGTGCTAAACATATACACCATGGAAGACTATGCAGCCACAAAAAAGGATGAGTTCATGTCCTTCATAAGGACATGGATGAAGCTGGAAACCATCATTCTCAGCAAACTATCTCAAGAACAAAAAACCAAATACTGCATGTTCTCACTCATAGGTGGGAATGGAACAATGAGAACAGTAGGACACAGGAAGCAGAACATCACACACTGGGGCCTGTTGTAGGGTGGGGGGAGTGGGGAGGGATAGCATTAGGGGAAATACCTAATGTAAATGATGAGTTGATGGGTGCAGCACACCAACATAGAACATGTATACATATGTAACAAACCTGCACGTTGTAACACATGTACCCTAGAACTTAAAGTATAATAAAAAATGTAAATAAATAAACTTGTAGTTCTGTCAGAAAAAAAAAAAAAGAGTGCTAAATACTCTGCCAAGTAATGCTCATTGCAAGATACTGGGAATCCTCAGTAAGAAAAGCAGAGATTCAGAAATGTATAATTTAGAGATCTGAAAGAAACCTTAGAGCTCATCGGGATCAAACCCCTTACATTACAGGAAACTGAAGACCCATAACCTTGATCTAGCTTCTATCACACAGCTAACCTTGGACCAGAAATCCCTGGTGGTCACCTTCCATCCAATACCTTTCTCACTCCCCCAACCTACTAGTGGGGAAGAGCAACAGTCTGACCCCCAAATGAATCCTATTCCTCCCCCAGGGACTGGGAAGAGCCTTTATGGAAAGAAGTCAGGATTAGAATCAATGAACTCTCCTTGAAGTTCCTCAGCGCCCATCCCCACAGCATCCCCAGCCTCCCTTGTCGTGTCTCTTCTCTTCTGGGCTCCCGTCACCTTTGTTAAACTATAGAGCACTTTCAAGTCCTGTTGCTCTTCTCCTCAAATCGAAGCAAAACCTGGAAAAAAGCCAGCCCAGTCACAGCATGGAAAACTTGAAGACCCAGTGGAAACTAGAGAAGCAGGGCAGTTAGCAGTCGGTCAGCCCCGGCTCCAAGAGCCTACAGAAGAGGGGAAAGAAGGACACAAGGGGCTGGGTACAGTGGCTCATGCCTGTAATCCCAACATTTTGGGAGACCGACACAGGCAGATCACCTGAGGTCAGCAGTTCAAGACCAGCCTGGCCAACATGGTGAACCCCCTTCTTTACTAAAAAATACAAAAAAAAAAAAAAAAATAGCTGGACGTGGTGGCAGACACCTGTAATCCCAGGAGGCTGAGGCAGAAGAATCGCTTGAACCCGGGAGGCAGAGGTTTCAGTGAGCCGAGATCGCACCATTGCACTCCAGCCTGGGCAACAAGAGCAAAACTCCATCTCAAAAAAGCAAAGCAAAGCAAAGCAAGTAAAAAAAGGAAAGGAAAGGAAAGAAGGACAGGACAGGACAGGAAAGGAAAGGAAAGGAAGAGGGCTCGGTGGGGAGAGAAACAAAAACAATGGCAGTGAGCTGGGGAGTGAGATGGGGGCAAGCAGAGAAAGTTGGAAAAACAAAGCAACATGGAGCTTAGTTGAAATAGGAAAAGCGTGAGAAAGATGGAAAATAAATAGATAAATAAAAATGAGCAGGAGATAGAAAGATTCACCCCACCAGGAATGGCAATCTGAAAACACTTTTGTAAAAAGGAGGAGGGGAGAGGGAGGCAAGGATCTAAACTTTGGTGCTGACAAGGAACACTGCATCTAATCCAGATCAAGAGCTGAGGGCCAAAGAAGCAACTTGGATGTGTCTCTTTGAAACACATCATAAAGTGGGGGTGGGGAGGTTTCACACTACTCACATCCTGCTAATGGCACATCCCCATTCTGGGGAACCCATCTTTCCATACAACCCTGCGGGGAGAAAGGAGAGCATACTTGGGGACTCCTTTCTCATTCCCATCCACTTTAGGCAGAAGCAGCCATGGCTTTAAAAGGAAGGCTGGCCATTATCATTTGTCTGGCCTTATCCTTTCTTGCCCCTCACTGTTTCTTTCTCCCTCTTCTACCTCCCTCCCTCCCTCCCCTCACCAACTTTCAGTAGTCCCATAAAATTCGACACTGTTTACAAACCTTACCATGGCAGACATTTTACTGTCATCAAACTCCTACCATACAGATGTTACTGAAGCTATCTCAGGTATAAAGGGACATCAGGCACTGTATTAACTCACGTTAAATATGAAATTTCTCATTTTCTAACAGAAAGCTTTAATGCAAAAAAAAGTAGTATTTATCAGTTTATTAATGTGGTTGCTTGGGAACACATAAGGATAAAAATGGCCATGATAGGACCCTTTGTGTTTTAATTAACAGTACTGTGCATTTGAATGTACCAAGCACTATTCTAAGTGAATTATCTCATTAACTCCTTACAATTGGCCTATGAGGTAGAAACCATCATCCTCATTTTATAGATGAGGAAACAGAGGCTTTGAGAGGTAAATGCCCTGATTATACAGTGATCTGGAGGGTCAGGAAGAACCAGGAGTCAAGCCCATGCTTCCCTGTTAACTCCCGTCAAGCCCTGCCACTGTGATCAGTGCTGTGTCCCCCACAGCAAAGCCTCTGCAGAAAACAAGAGACAGCCCAGTGCATTGATTGATTCCGTGACCATCTGCTCACACCTAACTCTACAGTGAAGTCTTAAGAAGTTACACATGAGTGTCCATTGAGTACTCTGAAGAAATGACCACGTTCAAGGACTGTGAATATTATGAACTCTTTTAGATTATTTTCTCTTCTTCCTTCATTCAACAAATATCTGATGTGTGCCAGGCACTGTGTTAGGTACAGATGGTATGAAGATGATGAGACCTATCCTTTCGAAATTTCCTTCATGGAGTTCACGGCCTAGTAGGAAGAGAAGTTAAACAAACACAAGTGAGCACAAGGGTCTCTGTATGAATGGGAGAAGGAGTAACAGGTCAGGAAAGGCCTCTCTGAACGTGGAGAGGACCCTGTGAATGGAAGGGAATTCCAAATAAAGGCCTGAAGACCAGTGAGAGAATGGCTCATTTGGAGAATGACAGTTAATTATCGCCAGGCTGTGATTCCTGAAGTAGAAAGTAGGACAGAAGGGGAAGCTGGACATGAAGGCAGAGGCCAGCGCATGGAAGGCTTGGAACACAAAGAGTTCCTGGAAGAGTTTTGAGCAGGGGAGTAACACAATCAGATTTGCATTTTATAAAGACCAGTCTAGGAGACAGAGGCAGTTATGCCAGGAAGGCTGCTATCGAGATTGGCTTTCCTTGAGGTACAGTCTCTTTCTCAGTACCCTGCTGCTCTGGAATTTTTAAGAGTACCAAAAATAACCTAGAGATTAGAAAAACATGGGTCTGGCTCAATGACTGAACATGCAGACCAGAGATACTGGTCTGGATCTCCACTCACCTCCTGAAGCTCTAGTGAAAAGTATAAGGCCTCCAAGATTCAATTAGACCTGGACTCCAATCCTGGCTGCCTCTGCTACCAAACTGTAAAATGGGAATAAAAACAGTGCCTGCCTATCTCAGAAAATTCTTAACATTGCTAAATGAAATAAAATATATTGGCACTTGCACAGCACTTCTGACACTTAGTAAGTGCTTAATAAATTAATAAATTAGCCAGCTACTCAGAAATTACTAAAATCAGTATCACTCTTATTATTCAGTATTGTTCACTGAAGAAACATCTATTGAATATCTAATGAGTGCCAGGGAGTTTCCTCAACTTTCTCAAAACAGCACAGTGAGGTCGGCAGCACAGCATCAGTACTCTCATTTTACAGAAGAGGATATTTTGTCCAGAAGGCTAGATTATTTGACCAAAGTTACAATGACCCTCCTCAAGTTCTCCCAGCTGGCAACAGGATTCAGAGAAATAAAACAGAAGGTGTAGTAAGCACTCATTTGAAAGAGTCCATTTTATAAATAAAAGCCTTCTCTACTTCAAAATAGTCTTCCCTCTACATTGCAAAAATACAACTTAAAAAAAAAGAAAAAGATAAAACAGAGGTATTTTTATCCTGAAGACAGTTCACTCTAATTTGGCAAAGTAATACCAGTTCTTGCATTCTTCTGGAACTGGATGCTACCTACCAGCTGTTTAGAAGATCAACAGAGCACTCATTTTCCAGGATCTTAATCTACCTCAGTTGTGTATCTGATTTTATTCTGGGATATAAAGTGGTACAAGCACTAGCTTATGAGTGCACAGAGAAATATTACCTGTGCTATATGCTAACTCGTCACTTTGTCTATCCTTTACGTGGCCTTCCAAGGACACAGGATCATCTTCCTTCGTCTTTAATGCACAAATTCTATCAGCACATTTGCCTAGAAGTATGTCCTGCTCCTCTGTCTCCCCGAAGACCCTGAAGTGAAATCCCCAGGATTTCATAGCTTTCATTATCAGTGAGCATGCTGCTCTGGCCTTCTGCTCATCCCAATCCCAGCTATCCTGAAAGGCCCCGCTCTTCTGGGCATGCCCATGATGTCCCTCCGAATTTCAGGCCATCTCATCCCGAACTATCTCATACTATTTAACTGTCCTTCCCTATTCTTCTCTTTTCTCTCTGCCAACACTACGGGCCTTCATTTTACCAATTTATGCTCCTTCCATCTTTTTTTTACCCTCTTATAGAGCTTAGATCCATGTCCCTACCCAAATCTCATATTCAATTATAATCTCCAGGGTTGGAAGTGGGGCCTGGTGGGAGGTGATTGGATCACGGAGGTAGATCCTTCACGAATGGTTTAGCGCCATCCCTTTGGTGCTGTTCTTGTGATAGCAAGTTCTTGCAAAGTCTTGTTGTTTAAAAGTGTGTAGCGGGTCACCCTTTGCTCTCTTGTTCCTGCTCTGGCCATGTGACTCTGTGCTCCCCCTTCGCCTTCTGCCATGATTGTAAGTTTTCTGAGGCCTCCCCAGAAGCCAAGCAAATGCCAGCACCATGCTTCCTATGCAGCTTACAGAACTGTGAGCCAATTACACCTCTTTTCTTTATAAATTAGCCACTCTCAGGTATTTCTTTTTCATGCTTCATCTCATTTCTTATTTTCAAAAAAAATCTGATTTTTCTTGCCTTAATGAATTATTGCTGTAATAGTTGTCAAATGATGATTTTCTAGTTCCATCATTCCTTTTAAATTGTTTTTTCTTTCAATAGTTTTCAGGGTACAGGTGGGTTTTAGTTACATGGATAAGTTCTTTAGTGGTGATTTCTGAGATTTTAGTGTAATCAGTCTTAGATATTTCTTGATAGCAATGCAATAATGTACTAATAGACCCTCCCACATAATGAAGGCCAGAGAGCATCATGGTTAAGTGAGGTGGCCCTGGAACTGGAGTCAGATGGCCTGGATCCCAAGCCTGACTCTACAACTTATCACTGTTTAGCTTTAAACAACTGGCTTAATTTCTGTACCTTAATTTCTTTTCCTCATCTAAAAATGGAATTAAATATAATCCTTTAGATTTTAGTGACAGTCAAATGTAATAATGAATGCCTTTGCCTGGCATGGGGTAAGACCCCACTATGTGTTCAGTCTTTTTATTTTTCATTGTTAAACTACTCCAATGTCTTTTAGGAATAATGCAGGATATACAAAGGCATAAAAATGACACAATGGACTTTGGGGACTCTGGGGAAAGGGTGAGAGGGGGTGAGAGATAAAAGACTACATATTGGGTACGGTGTACACTGCTTGGGTGATGGGTGAACCAAAATCTCAGAAATCACCACTAAATAACTTATTCATGGAAGTAAACACCACCTATTCCCCCAAAACCTATTGAAATAAAAAATTTAAAAAAAAATAAAAATGAATAAAGCAGGATATAAAGTAATTATTTCCTCTCAAATTTCCCTCAAATATTCTTATGCACAAAAAGGACTCAAAGTTAATTAACTAGAATGGAAGAACGTATCTGTAAACCAAAAGAATCATTTCCTACTGTTTGTGTGTTTCCACTATACTTTCATATACCACTTTTTTTCTCAATAAAAGTGAAATACAGCTTTATACATTAATTCATCAAACATATATTAAGCCCTTATTAAAATATATCCCTTGTTCAAGGAACAAGGGATGCAGCAATAAACTGAGCAAATCCCTGTTCTCATGATCTAAAGCCTTCTGTTGGAAAGATTGAGTAAATAAGAAAATATCAGATAAGTACTATACAGAGAATTAAAAATAGTAGAATAACACTCAATATTTACCAAAAGGAACTAAAAATTTAATCCACACACAAGCCTACACATGGATGTTTACAGCAACTCTATTCAAAATTGCCAAAACTTGGAAACAACCAAGATGTCTTTCAGTAGGCAAATGATAAATAAATTGTGGTACATCCAGTTGATGGTATTAGCATTAGCATTTAGCATTAAAAAGAAATTAGCTATCAAGTCATGAAAAGACATGAAGGAACCTTAAATGCATGTCACTGAGTGAAAAAAAAAGCTGATCTGAACAAGTTACATACTACATGATGCCAACTCTATGACATTCTGGAAAGGGCAAAACAATGGAGATGGTTAAAAGCCTAGTGGTTGCCAAGGGTTGGCAGGCAGGGGAGGGATGAATAGGCAGAGCACAGAGGATTCTCAGGGCAGTGAAAACACCCTGCGTAATACCATAAAGGTGAATACACATCATTATACATTTGTGCAAACCCATAGAATATGCAACATCAGGAGTAAACCCTAATGTAAACTACGGATTTTGGGTGATAATGATGTGTCAATGTTGGTTCATCAATTGTTTAAACAAACAAACAAAAAAATTCACTAAATTGTGATATTCCTGGTGGGGGATGTGGATAATGGGGGAGACTATGCTGGCCACTCACACACAACCCTCTCCCTCTCAATCTCAATGATTTTACCCCAAATATAGTGCTAGATGTACTGCTACAAGTGTCCCTGAATTCAGAAATGAGAGGAGCTAGGAGAAAATAGCTTCATCGATAAATAACTGTTTACATAATAAAGAAAAACTGTATCATTTTAAATGCCATTTCTAATAATTTAGGATATTTCTGATACCATAGATTATATTAATATTATGCTGTCTACTCTGGGCCCCTTGAAATCACCCAAAATCTCAGCACACGTAATGAATACAAAAAGTTTTCCAGAGACACATGACTTTATAATTACCTATCAGAAAGGAAAGCAATTCTCTTTCCATGACCACCCTATCCCTTCAAAAACAACAATTAAAAGAGAAGTTTGCTGGCCACACAGGAATTATGGGGCTTCCCTGGAAGCACATTATCACACAGTAACTTGTCAAATATCCTGATGACTATGCCACAGTATCCCAATTTTTTCCCTAAAACCAAATGGCCACTATGTATTACACAAGACCCCTTCTCTCGGAACAAATTCTTTAATAGCCAAGCAAACATATGCTTCCAAAACTTATGATGATTTGAGCTTTTAAAGATATTTGCCTAAGGCCAGATGCGGTGGCTCATGCCTGTAATCTGAGCACTTTGGGAGGCCAAGGCAGGTAGATCACGAGGTCAGGAGATTGAGACCATCCTGGCTAACACGGTGAAACCTCGTCTCTACTAAAAATACAAAAAAAAATTAGCCGGGCATAGTGGCGGGCTCCTGTTGTCCCAGCTACTCACTACTGGAGAGGCTAAGGCAGGAGAATGGTGTGAACCCTGGAGGCGGAGCTTGCAGTGAGCCAAGATTGCACCACTGCACTCTAGCCTGGGTGACAGAGCGAGACTCCGTCTCAAAAAAAAAAAGAAAAGAAATCCTTAAGTTATAGTAACCCCTTAAGTTATCTCATTCCTGACAAGATAGCCACAGACCTGCATTTGTTTTTTTAACTGGTTATACCCTCCTTCCAAACTATACAACTCCAAACCTTTTGACCACATAAGGAAAGCACACATAACTCCCAAGTCAATAAAAACATCTTCCCAACAATCACAGAAATTAAAGCATTCCCAATGAAGTCCAATATGCCAAATTAGGTTGAGCACAGTTACTAAAAATGGATTATTCTTGTCACAGAGAACATCAAGAGCTTTCTACTTTTCTACATAAGAGATTACAGGGATTTTTTAGCCTAAAGGCAGAGAAGAGGAAGAAATCACAGAATTTCATCTGATCATTGCAAAAAAAAAATCTAGCTCAGTACATACTGTCCTAAAGACATCTAAGATGTTAGTTTTCAACTGTTTGAATAAAGACTCAACACAGAGCAAGTAAAAAACCAAAAGATTCTAAATTCTAAATTTAATTCTAAATAGCTACTTAATTTTTAGGATAAATTCAAGAATAAATTTTTCATTTTCAAATCTAAAATTTCCAGCCATTAAAAATATCAACCTTCAAAACAATTCCAACCTGTCCGACATGGCAAAACCTTGTCTCTACAAAAATATACAAAAATTAGCCAGGCATGGTGGCACACACCTCCTGTAGTTCCAACTACTCAGGGACCTGAGGTATAAGGATCACCGGAGCCCAGGAAGGCTGAGGCTGCAGGAGCTGTGGTCTTGAGTGCTACTGCACTCAATCCTGGGCAACAGACGAAACCCTGACCAAAAAAAAAAAAAAAAAAAAATTCCTCCTCATGGTGGATAGTTTGAACCTATATTGATTCTAGGTTGCATCCATGATCAAGTCAGCAGTCTACTGAAATATATTTTCCTTTGTTTTGCTTTAAAGGTACCTACTGAGGCAAGGTAACACTGGAATCCAACAAGATAAGTAGGACATCCCTACCTATCTAACCACCTACATGGCTATCGCCAGTCATTCTCCTAGCCTTGCTAGCACCTCTTCACAGGGGAAGAAGCATTTTTACCCCCAACTACTGCTCTGTGGGTTACAGACATACACAACATATCTGACTGGGAGAGTTTACTATTTAAAAAACTCTACATTTGAGGATAAGTTGAGTAGACTTCATTAAATTCATTTTATAAACTTATAAACAGAACTATAAGCTATAAACTTAACCATAAACTATAAGTAATATGCATGTTAATGCTTTACATTTAAACTTGAACCTTAGAAAAACTTGTTTTTAGATCAGAATTAGATGGCGATATATTCATTGAATAACTCTGGAAACCACTACTTGGCAATACATTTAAATCTCACAACACTGCAAGCTAGGTTTTGTTATTCCCACCTTATAAATGGAAAAGTGAGATAGTACAAATTGGAAGGTCATAGCTGGGACTCAAATTCAGGTCTATCTACTATCTACTCCTTGCTCTTATTTCAAGATTAAAACAACAGTGTGTAACTGGTTCACAGGTATTTAAAGGCACCAAAAAGACAAACTCCCAACTTGTGAAGTTCTACTCTCTAACACTAACAAAAATAGTCTATACAATTTGAGTAAAATTAGTTACTTACTACAAATCTTATTGAGGAAAGAAAAGTATCTGCCTCCATAATATCGAAAGAAGCTGCCCACCTGAAATGTGATCGGTGACTAAATAAACTTGAGAAATCTAACACATTCTGTGTATTGAAATAAAGGGTGATGTTGTGATGAAGAAGACAAACAAAAGGATGGCCGTCTAAATGACTTTTAGAAATAGAAAATCTAGAGAATGAGAATTGTTCAATATTTATTTAGCATTGTCCTTGGTACAAGATCCAGCCAGCAAACATGAATGTTTCACACTATTTGACAGGAGATAGAGTAGATACTGCAGCTCCCCCTAAAGCAGCATTCCTTTAGCCCAGAGGATATGTTCTTAAAAATAAAATCAGCACTATACATGGTCATCCTCATGATTAGAGCAACACATATCATCATTTAACCAATCTGTCAATCTCAGTTCTAACAGCTCTCAGTTAATCAGTTTAATCCCACAACAGTCCTTTGAGTCCTAGGTGTCTATTATAATCCTCATTTGACAAATGAGGAAACTGAGGCAGGGAGCACTTAAATAACTTGCCTAAGATCACACAGCTTGTCAGGAGGCTGAGCCAGGCAGTCTCTTAAACTCTCATAGCCAAGTCCTCATAGAGATGCAGCTACACACACTGGCAATCCTTACAGGTTCTTTAAATCCCTTGAAGTCAAGAATTGCCTCCAGCTATACACAACTGTGGGTCAGTCCCTTCCAACTGCAGTGATATTTATGAGGCCTTTTATCATATCCAGGGTTTTCTGCCATTTTCTGCTTTTCTTTATCATTTATTTTCTCGATTATCTCTTGAACTGCTGTAAAGCTCACTTTTTAATGCCAGGCACCATACTCTTCTTTCTTGGGGCAAGTTCACACACCTATGGTCAACTATCCTGAATCAAAACTGCTCCTTTGGAACACAAGATAAATGTTGGAAAGAGCAGCCACAGAAAGCAACATGATTTGCAGAACCCACTCAACCCAGAGTCGTTTGGCAGCACTCTCATTGGCTGATCTCATCAGGGTTCTCCAATAAGAAACTTTTTCTCTTTGGCCAGAACATTCAGTACCATGTGTTTAGTACAGGGTGCCACAACAGCTCTCTGTGGCTGACAACATTCTTTAGCTTTCTGGACGAGAAGGAAAAACATTAACCTTTCGACTTGTCTTAACTATAGGTGATAAGTTAGAAGAGGGCTTTGTTATATTACTTGCTGTACTGTTCTCTATGATTCCAATATTTCATAATTTAAACGTTTTTACAAAGCAATTTCCAACACTAGATTTAGATAGCACATCTGACTTGAAAGAAAACTTGTTTTCAGACTTGCAGGGCTAAGGATTTGAGTGGAGGTCTACAGGGGCACAACAAAGGGAAGCCACCAGTTGTACCCATTTAATCAGCCATTAGCCTGACCATTTCTTTACTACATTGGGATGAAACAAAGAAATTATCATTTTAAGAATAAGAAGATTCCACAAAGCAAGCAATGCTCTATTTTGTTCTACATGTTTACTTATGGCTTCAATGACAGCATAGGTATCATTATCAAATTTACCAGTGGTAGAAGCAAAGTTGGAAGGGTCAGTCAGGATGAATCAAGTCTCAAAAAGACCTCAACAGGACCAACACTAACAAGATGAACTTCACCAACTAACAGTGAAAATGCTGTACTTAAGTTAAGAAAACTCAGTGGCACAACAGAGGATGCAAGAGGACCAGATAAACAGATAAATAGCATCGATGTGGAAAGGACCTAGAAATTTCAGACTGCAGTAAGCTCAGGATGGGTCAACAGTTTGATACAGTCACCCAAAATGAACTCAGACTACCTGAGACTGAAGGACTGCAGGCAGAACAGGGAAGGTGATGACCCCATAATCCTCTGCATTGACCAGAGCCTGCTGAGGGATTCTGTTCAATTAGAGGCACTGCATTTTAACTGGATGTTGAGGACCACGTTATGAGAAGAAAGGCTTTTGAAATCAGGGATTTATTCTGGCAAAGAGGACACTTAATGAGAGGATATGACAGCTGTTCTCAAAGTCTTGAAGGATTATATCCAAGAAAAAACAGAGTTACTACACAATGTCTCAGGGGAACAGAACCAAGAACAAGTGGAGAGAATAACCAGAGACAGATTTTAGACCACAGTTAAAAATTATTTTGTAGCAAGTAGAGCTGTCCAAATATGGACTCTCTTCCTTATCCAGGAAAGTGGGTTCTCATCACCATTAGAAGAGCTTACGGAGAGTAGATGGCCATCTATTCCTGCCATCAGAGGGAATTGCTACACGTAAGTTTCCATGATAAAAATCATTCAAACTTACACTGGATATGTACATGCAGAGAATTACAAAAGCACAAAGTGAAAATGGTCACAAAACATTATTTCACGGACCCCCTCAGGTCTAAGCAAGGAAGCAAACTGCCCAAGAAGATCACTTTTAAAATGTTTCTTTATATGTTTCCAAGAAGAAACCTGCCCATCTTCTCAGTATTCCCACAGTTCTGGCTTTTCAGAAAGTTCTTCCTGATGCCTAATCTGAATTTCATCTGCTCCAATTATACCAATTCACATGGATACCAAATTGGGCTCTGTAATGATCAGGACAGGAAGAAAACTGACATGAGGACAGGTAATAAAGAAAAATATTTGCAGAGGAAAAATATTAAGCAATGAATTTTAAAAGCTTCCAATCTCTAAATACCAATGTCATTCAGAGCAGTTATAAAAACCATTAGAAGTCTAGTTTACATACTTTCTTTTCTCAGTACAAACACTGACCTCCTTGTATAAAAGCTCTGCTCTTATTTTCAGACCCAGCTTTCTATCTCTGCAGAAAGAACAAGACAAAAACTTAGTGTGTTTAGATTAAAACCACTCAACACTGAAGGGACACTACAGTTGGGCAGCAGGAACAAAAGATAGCTTTAAAAGGCTGGTGACCACGTTAAGTGCTTAAAAATGCCTAGTTCACATAAAAGGTACCAAAATACAAATTAAATAAAACATGCTCTCTCATTTCTTTAGTAACTGTCTAGCATATGTTGCCAAAATACAAAGGCACCCTGAAACACTATTTAGCATAGAATTCTGGATGGCCTTATTCCTAGCAACTTACACTGTGCTTAGTAAATTCATCATATATTGTATTGATACACTCTTGCACTGAACTAATTTACCTACTAGTGGACCAATCAATTTCCCGTTAAAACTCCCTTTATCTTAGTTAGCTGGATAGTATATTTTAGATTCTCTTTAAATGCCTCCCTAGCAAAAAGAAAACCAAAGCTAAGCTCTAAACCAACTCTTTGAAAATAAATTTATTTTTTTGTAACTGCTACAGCTTGGTTTTAGATAAAACATGTCAGTAAACAAGACAGCAAACTGGTATCTATGTAACTTGAATTTTGTTTACAGTTTGGCTAGTCACAGCTGGCAGACAGGGAGTGCAGTGCCCAGAAGTTCCAAAGGACTTCCTTGTCATTCTCAAGACTGAACCCCACTCTGTTCTGAGCTGGCAGTGAGCTTTACACTGAGAGGTATTTGTGCACACACAGGCACACACATGCACATACACTTTCTCCCCTGGTTTAACCTTTTAGGAATATGATCTTTGCAGCCAAATTCAGGCTAATAGGGAAAATTTAGATTAAAACCACTCAACACGGGGGAAACTGCGCAAGTTACATACTGCCCAAGACAGTCACCTTGAATGCTAGTTTAACAATTGACCCTGGCAGGCATTTTATTGTTAATGCACTCTGAATTCAGAAATGTACGTCTTGCAGTTGAGCCCTGAAAGGATAAAGGGTTGATACTTAGGTAAAGAAAAAGTTTCCAGACATCCAAAATAGTAGCCAAGTCTTTGAACTCTTCTCAGACCCTTTTTCCACTCTTCCTCGTTGTCCAGCCAAATGCTGTGAGCCTATTCCTCAGAAAATCAGGAAGATAGACCCGGCTTTACAAATCAGGCATGTGAAAGAATTACACCACACCCCAAGCATATCCCTAGCTTTCTCAAATACCAACAAAAACAGCCAACTTACTGATTCTCTCAAAACAGAGACCTTACTTGAACCACTAATGCAAGTAGCATTAAAAAAAAAGAAAAGAAAAAAGATCTTTAGTGATGAGCTGGTTATTTAACCTGATAGTCCCTAAACTTAATTTCACTTAAGAAGATTAGTATAAATTATTTTATGAAAGTAAAGGATAATATTCTTACAGTCGCCATTTAAATAACAGTTAAGAGGTATTGAGTTTATCCAAGGAAAAAATAATATCCAGTGGACCAACATTCTATTCATATCTATAAGCCTCAAACCTAAAGGGCATATCTATACAAGGCAATTTGCCATATTAGTTTTTACTGTTCCTAAATGAATTCATATAATAGATGACTATGCAAATATGAGAAGGCGTGTTCAAATAACCACAAAGATTCTATGTTCCTCTGTACAAAAATATCTCCTCTATCAGTCTGCCATGGTTTATGTTACTCCTATCATTAAATGTACTTCTTGGATGTTATGAGAAGTTATTTAATATTTAATGATACAGAAAATATTTGTGAAATAAAAAACAGGACACCAAACAATTGGTAAATAGATTATGCACATACCCAGAAGAAAAAGAAATACACATGGAATTAAGGGTTTTTTTTAACCTTCTTGGTACTTTTCTATATTTTTTAAGTTTTCTACAACAAACATGCATCAATTTTATAATTAGAAGAAAAATGAAATCTGAAATACATTTAACAATCTCCCTTTGATAAGTTTGATAAACTTACCATATGGCCTAGAAATTCTACTCCTAGGTATTTGTTTAGCTGTTATATAAACTTACATTCACATGAAACCTGTGTATGGATGGTTATAGCAGCTCTATTTGTAATCACCAAAAACTGGAATCATCTCAAATATCCTTCAGTGAATAAGCTGTGTTACCTCCACACAATGTAATACTACTAAGAAATACAAAGGAACAAAGTATTAAAACATGAAACTAATGGATGAATCTCAAATGACTTAAGCTGAATGGTAAAAGTCAGACTCGAATGGCACATAACATAGGATTCCAATTATATGACATCTTGGAAATGTCATCTTTTACAGTTATAGGAAAAAGAACATCAGTTGACAGGGATTGAGGTTAAAGGAAGCACTGGCTACAACAAAGGGGCAGCACAGGGAATTTTGGGTGATGTTAATGTTCCATATTTGGTTGCAGTACTGTGTGTATTTGTCAACAGTCAGAACTGTACACTAAAAAGGGTGAATTTTACTATATGCATATTCACACTGCATATAGTATCTGCCTTTTTAAAAAGAATCATGCATTTAGAACTAAAATTCTATTCATGTCCAGATTATATTTAGATTCTGGGCAATTCTTTCTCAAAAATGTATCTATATTTCCTAAGAGAAAAAAGAGGTTGATTTTTAAGATTACATAATTATTACCTAGTAGGCACAGAATTCTTAATTTTTAATAGAGAATTTTAAATAGAGGTTTGAGAATTTTGCTTGAACATCCATGACAAACCAGATATTGTGCTAGTTGTTTCATCAACCTTTGGTCTAATTCCCAT
This sequence comes from Colobus angolensis palliatus, assembly GCF_000951035.1. Classification (NCBI taxonomy): domain Eukaryota; kingdom Metazoa; phylum Chordata; class Mammalia; order Primates; family Cercopithecidae; genus Colobus; species Colobus angolensis. The sequence continues at coordinate 6,255,459 of NW_012118376.1, forward strand.
GAGAGTTTAATAGAGGAATGAGAATTTTTAACAGAGGTGCATGGATGAAATAAGGTTCAGGATGTTCAGGCCTGCCTGGAATGCCCCCCCCAGACCCTGGAACAGGTACCTCTGTGGACCACTGGACAACCACCCAGGGATTCCAAGGAGCTTGAGAGAAAAGGGAATAGAGACAGAGGATGACATTTTCTAGCCTGATAGTTTTGGGAACTGCCCCCAAATGCAAACCTCAGAATCTACTCCACAGAGTGGATTTAGGTGTAGTTGAATACTTCTAATTTTCTTCATGCTTATGCTAGAACCATTCCTAGATCAATTAACGCATGGCTAAATAGTCACAAGGCCAATTTATTTTGCTCAATTTAGGGCTTGGAATGCCCTGCACGCCTTTGTGATGTTAGAAAAATATGTCTGAGAGGTAACAGAGGAGATCTCAAATGGCTTATCCTCTTAAATGGATTTGAGAACAAGAAACTTCCTCCTGAGCTTAATGGAGGAACTGGTTTTTTGTTTTGTTCTTTTCTTCCCCCTTCATTTAGAAAAGCATACAAATAAACCTTAACTGATCTTTCTTGAAAATTCAAACAACATAATTAAACCAAAGATGTGAAACTGATTTTCATAAAGCAAGAAATTGTTTTCCTTAAAAAACATTGTTGCCGCCGGGCGTGGTGGCTCACGCCTGTAATCCCAGCACTTTGGGAGGTCAAGGAGAGTGGATCATGAGGTCAAGAGATTGAGACCATACTGGCCAACATGGTGAAACCCTGTCTCTAGTAAAAGTACAAAAATTAGCTGGGCGTGGTGGCGCGTGCCTATAGTCCCAGCTACTCAGGAGGCTGAGGCAGGAGAATTGCTTGAACCTGAGAGGCAGAAGTTGCAGTGAGCCAAGATTGTGTCACTGCACTCCAGCCTGGCCACAGAGCAAGATTCCATCACAAAGGCAAAACAAAACAAAACAAAAAATCCTCCAAATGGAAAACAGTGATAACCATTTTCTACGGAGAAGATAAGAGAGGTGACGAACCTAGAACAGGGACAGGAATAATTACTGAACCACAATTACATTAATCTCTTTCAGAGACACTTTGAAAATAATGTAAAACTTTATTAAATTAGAATATGGACTAAAATATATCTTCATACTACATAAGAAAGGATGACTAGCAAGCTAATGTTCTTGAAAGGGAATGCTTTGGCTAATTAATATATTAAATTATTTTTAAGGCCTCAATATGACTGTCTAAATTAAAAAATAAAAAGCTACAGTACTATACTAATCTGTTCATTAAAACAGATCACAAAAAAATGGCTACTTTAAAACATGGTTAGCCTTATTGGTTAATACATATGGATAGAGAGATGTATATGCATTTGTCTTTTTCACCTTCATTGCCTCTGAAATTCTGAATGAATAAGGATTTATCATAAAATAGGTATCTATCTGCCTGTTTCTCATCAGGGATTTTCTGGAGATTAAACTCTCATAGGAGTCATACTTTGAAGTTTAAATCAGGAACCAAATGTTCAACAATAAATAGGAGTAAGAATATCCACACCCATTATTTTCATGTCCCATTCAAAGAAAAGTGGGTCTTCCTAAAAGATAAACAAAGCATTTTATGTTTTGAAACACATGGTGAGATGAGAGACAAATGATAATGTGAAAGCTTGCCCGGGCTGCAGGCCATTTCGTTCATTCCATTCATCCATAGCACAAACATTTATTGAGTCCTTACACTCTGGTAGTCCCAGGACATCTGGTAAATAGCTGTGCAGCTTTGGATACAGCATTTATAATTTCTCTGAGTTTTAGAGAGGGGAAATCATACTTAGCACACTGGGTAAGTAATGGGAATTAAATAAAAGGTTGATGAAACAGCTAGCACAGTGTCTGCTATGTCATAGATGTTCAAGAATATTAATCATCTTTCCCTCTCTCCCTTCCTTCTGAAAAGCTACTGTTACATATTCACAATGAAGCTTTTTTCTTAGTCTATTAAATAGTTTAGCATAGCAGCAAGCTTTTCTATCGCTAAGTCACACGTGTCAGATATATCTATGTGCTACTGCTTAAATATTTTTCAATTACCACTGAATAGCAGCAAAAGATCATAATTGACAGGCTCCCAGATATACTCATTAGATATTGTGTGCCTAAACCTGCGCAGAAATTTCCATGTTAGGGTAGGGCCAACACTGAGCTCATGACAAAACTGCTGCCAAGCCCTTTATACCAAGAGCATCTCTAACAAAGGGAATACCAACAGATGGGAACAAGATTCCTAAATAGTTCCCATGCAAAGGGCACAGGACTGACAACTATTAGTTATGTGGTCAAAAATCAAGGATACCATTAATTTTAAAAATAAATAAAAACTCTAGGGCAATTCTAAATCAAAAACAGCTAGTCTGGGACTGGGCATGATGGCTCATACCTGTAATTCCAGCTACTTGGGAGGTCAAGTGGGAGGATCCCTTGAGCCCAGGAGGTCCAGGCTGCAGTGAGCTATGATCACACCACTGCACTCCAGCCTGGGGGACAGAGTGAGACCCTGTCTCTAAAAAAAAAATGCAGCCAGCCTAATAAGCCAATTTCAGGTTCATTTTAAACAGAGGTTTCAACAGTGATCACAGCAGAGGCAGCTTCTGGGGGGAAAATATACCTGAAGTCGCTGACCAGTAGCCCAAACCCAGGCAGTATAGAGGTTTCAGATTTTTCCCTATTTGCACATTCAACAGGATCTAAGTACATATGCTTTTACTTTACTTCTCAAGGGTTTCACTAGAGGGTTCGTGTAGGCAGTGACTCAAGAAGATGGTAAAAGTGAGAAGGTTGAAGAAGGAAGCTAACAGGTGCTCCCAAAGTCTTGAAGTAGAAGTTCATACTACACAGTCCCCACAGACACCAGGGCAGGACAATGCAACCCAGCCTATTACCAGGCCCCCATCCTTCCTCGTGCATGGTGGTGAGCAGCCTCTGTGGCTTCCCCTGCTCTTCCAGGCCAAAAAGAAAAGAAAAAGAGAGAAAGAAGGAAAGCGATGTCCAGATTCAATAATTTCCTGTTCTTCAGATTCTCAAAACAAAGACTTTAGTGAGAAGTAAAATAATGAAATTCTCTAACCTCTATTTTAAAGCTAATGATGAATGGAATGAGCTTGAACCTCTCTTGCTATGAAGAAATTCGAGAAGCAATATGTTTTCTATAAAAGCTGTTATTTTGAGCAGGCATGGATCTTTCAGATTCTCCCAAAGGTTCTTCAGATCCTAAAGTGGTCAGCAAAATGACTAAGTATATGTTTCTTTGATTTTTGTCAGAGCTGGCACTTTAGGGTTTTGTGGGGTTGTTTGGATGTCAACTTTGAGACAAGCATGTTTATGTGCCATTTGTAAGGAGCAATCAGTCAGCAGGAAGAACAATAAACAAGGCTAGAAGACCTGGATGCATATCTCTAGTCCATCCAGCCCATGACTCTCCTTCATGCCTTTCTTCAAGGCTCAGAGGAGGACATTTCTCTTTTCAAACTCCATCTGTGAACCTCCTCCCAACTTGTCCAATTTTATCATCCCACCTATCATTCCCCTTCCTCCTCTTGCATGTTCCCTATTTCCCTTCTAACCAACCACACTCTGGCTGACATCTCACCTCTGAAATCCCTGGATCAAAGCCTCCACCGAGGTCACAGAGGCTGAGTCCAATCTCTCCTGACATCTCTCTGCCTGCTATCTTTTATGACTACTCCCTTGTCAAAAGTCTACACTTCCCTGCCTTCAAACTACCATTTTCCCTTCCTTTTTCTTCTTTTTCAACTGTCCCTCAGCTTTCCAAGGTTCTGTCTTTCATTCATTTAAAGAGAAAGACTATGCTTCCTCCAGGGAGCACCTGTCATATCTATTCATGGGGTCATTTGACCCTTCTCATCTGTAAAATACAAGGATTATTCATCTCTGCAATCTAAAATGGCACAACTGGAAATACATATCTATGTTATTTTAAATATTTATAACTAATACTCCTTAGGAAAATTGCCATATTCAAAGCACCTTAACATACATTAACTCATTTGTATTTTATAGGAACTCATTTTTTTTTATTTTTACTATTTGTCCCTGAGGCAATGAGCAGGATTAATATTGGAATCCGGGCCTACTCATTCTTCAGCCTATAGTTTTTCTTCATTGCATGGTATTCGGTAGCTTTCCTTTAATGACACCTGGCAACTAGTCATATCCAGTAATTAGTTAGAGATAAAATCCCCAGTGTAAGAATGTAATCTGCCTTGCCTCGATTACACTCGTTATCCATTGTAGTGGCACAACCGAGGGCTTGCCTCTAAGAACAGACACCTGCTGTGGAATGGCAAGCACCTTGGACATATGTGTATACTACAGTGCTATGCACATATTTTCAAACTTGTACAGAAGGGATCATTTATGAATCACTGACATCTACTATAACAAATTCGAAAAATCATCATGTGCATCTTTTTTTCTTTCTCATTTTGTGTATGGGAGCTTTCCTTTGTCAGCCTGAAACGTCCACCTGCCTTGGGGCTCCTAGCGCTGGAAGTGAGGAGAGGAAACATTGTAGCACTGTTGCAGCAGAAAGGAAAAGAGAAATGTCAGTTTCTGAGATCCCAAGTATGATTTAACAAGACAATGGGCTAGAAATGCAGGCCTTATCAAGAACAGAGTTTGAAAAATTCAGATCATGATGTCTCTTTTTTTTTTTTTTTTTTTTTCCTGAAATGGAGCCTCGCTCTGTCGCCCACGCTGGAGTGCAGTAGCGCGATCTCGGCTCACTGCAAGCTCTGCCTCCGGGGTTGACGCCATGCTCCTGCCTCAGCCTCCCGAGTAGCTGGGACTACAGGCGCCCGCCACCACGCCCAGCTAATTTTTTGTATTTTTAGTAAAGACGGGGTTAGTCTCTTTTATAGAAGACAAAGCTTCTTATTAATGCTAGGGATGAAGATGGCTGCCTTAGGATAGGAGAAGAAAAGAGGGTTTGAAAGTCCAACATTCACTGGCTTCTGGGACCAGGGAATTACAAGGAAAGGCAGGAGGCGAAACAGCTGAGTCTTGATCTCTTTTACTGGGTTTTGGCCCCAGAGAAGGAAATGGTTGTCAGATAAGTTATGACACACTTTTGAGTGAGTGGCATCTGACTCTGTGATTTGGGGAGGCTGTTCTTGCATCAGCCCAGGAGACAAGCAGAGCACAGTAAACACAGCAATGCCGAGAGGCTGGGTGAGGGAAGGATAGCCTTTAGCTTTTCCTAGCCAGCTTCAGTTCTAGTGCAGTGTGGATGGGACCAGAAGTTCCTGTGCACCCCTGGGGAGGATGAAGATAGTAGTGAGTTGAGTGGCAACAGGCTCAGCCTGGTGAGAAGAAGAAAGAAAAATCACTCCTTAGGAGTGATTACAAGGGTGACATCCTAGGCCATGGGCTGTATGGAGAATGTAACAGAGATTTGGAGGGGTCCCAACAGCATCAGCAAGAACTAAGAGGAAGTGGAGTCAAGGTCAGCTCAGGAAAACATCTGGCCCAGACATGGCTGAAAGAGACCAACCTACAGTTTACACCTGCAGACACAGATGCAAGCAGACACTCAAAGATGAATGAGTCACTGAGGACTGCATGAAGCCAAGGAATCCCCACCTGCAACACTCCTCTGTCACCATACATTTGGAAACCATCCTGGAAAGGATCAGAGTAGGAAGTCAAATAGCTAGGAGGCTGAGTAGTTTATCTAAGTAAATGATCATGCAAGACTTAAACAAATTGTTTAGATCATTGCATCAGACAACATCCCTAGAGCAGAGTCATTTTGTCATCTCCTGCTACCCAGCAGATAGGGGATCAGGAGGATCGAATGGTTCTCAGAAAGACCTGAAGAAACTACATTTCTTCCTCATATGTGAGTATAAGTTTGGGAGGTCTATAATCTTGCTAACTAGTATACATACCGAAAACAAATTCTGGCTCAGTGTGGTGGCTCACATCTGTAATCTCAGCACTTTGGGAGGCTGAGGTGGGTGGATCCCTTGAGGTCAGGAATTCGAGACCAGCCAATATAGCGAAACCCCATCTCTACTAAAAATACAGAATTAGCTGGGCATGGTGGTGTGTGCCTATAATCCAGCTACTTGGGAGGCTGAGGCAGGAGAATCATTTGAACTCAGGAGACAGAGATTGCAGTGAGCCAAGATGATCATGCCAGTGTACTCCAGCCTGGTGACAGAATGAAACTCTGTCACAAAAAAAAAAAAAAAAAGACAAATTCCATATTGATAAATACTATTTTCAATGTAATAGCATCATTTCCAGGGCCAACAGCAACCGTTCATTATTGCTGTGATTGATACAATAATAAACTTACACATGACACTCTTTCAAAGGCTTACACGATATCATCATGATCTACTTTCTTCTATCTTGTCGTATTTCCAGCACCTAGAGCAATACCTGACATGTAGTTGGCACTGTAACTTTTTACTGAATAAAATGAGAGTAGTAACAAATGATGAACTTTCAGTAACAAATAAAAACACAACACTTTCTACATTATTCTTATTGGTGGTGTGGCTATACTGCCTGAACCTTAAGTTATTATAATCATTACAGTTTTCCCAAATATCATATTGATATTATATAAAGGGATTTCCCAGAAAGGACTAGATGGTGGCAGCTACAGGGAAGAGAATGGGGAGATTGGCCACAATGTGAAGAAGACAAGGTTAAAGACAAGAAAGAAATAAAGGAGTGTAACCATCCAACTGATGTGAACAATTTAATAAGCAGATTTCCAGGAAGACAGTCACGAGATAGGGAATGGAGAAGAAGAAGAGGGGGCAAATAGGCCTCAAGCTTGAGTCTACAATGGGAGCAAAGCCAGCATACCAAATAATTTGTTTTGTTAGAGTAGCAACAGGCCTGCATTTACAAAGTTGACCATAGCTGCAAACCATCACTGTGGAATTATGGGGTCGCATTCTGTTAATTAACCTGAGCTACCTAAGGATTTGCTTGGGTGGATTTTTCAGGATTCTAAAAAATTCATTCTGAATCCTCTGTCTCAAGAAATTGTCTAAGGTCACCAACTACAATGATTCAAACAAAGAATACACTTCAAGGATATTCACAAGTCACATCTAAAAGCAGCAGTATCCTTTTTATACTGGGAAACCAGTAGAAATTCCAAGCACAGGAGGCATAGAGCATCTCTTAGTAGCAGGACTTAAGTGCTAAACATGAACTTTGTAATAGTCACAAATCTTTAGAATTCACATTTTCTTTTCCTCGTATTTAGTTTAACTAAATATTTTTAAATAAAATTCATTTAGCTGAAACAGACATTTTCTCCAAGCCGTCAAATAATCCTTCAAATTACCTTCATCGTTGAGCACTGATATTACTACAGTCAACGCTGAAAAACAAGCACTCTGAAAAAGTCTACAGAAGGTAACTAAGAGCCTGTGGTAGCTGGGGCTGGCTAGGTATGACATAAGTGGTGTATCCATTAACAAAGCAAACTGAAACAAACAGCGGCCTGAGCTCAGGTGCTCAGACTCGCCCCACAATGAGGACACTCCTAGCACCACAGAGTCGTCCTGCAAACACTAGTTGGATGGGACACCACTGCCCTGAATAGGACAACTGGCTATACTAGCAATAAGCCATATCTTCCTCTGAATTGACTCAAGTCAAAACAAACATAAGCAAACTCCAGGCCGCAACAGGCTATGTAACAGGTGAACCTACTATGAATACAAACAAATATCCTGAATAAAAAGAATAGAATGTCTCCAAACAGGCCCTCAACATTCCAAACCCTTCATGCTGGCATGGACGTTACACAGGATTTTGATCTGATTCTCAAGATTTGCCATCAAAACACAAAAAGCAATAATTCTCAACTAACAGAGTCATGACAGGTTAGGTGACAACATTAATTTAGGAAATAAAAGTGCCTGGTACATTACAGCTTGTCATTAAAAAAAAAAAAAAATAGTCTTCCCTGGATAGTTTTTAACTTCTTAAGGACAAGTAAATTAAATTTACATTGGTCTTCATTCTAAAACAAACCTGTAGTTTTAATCAAAAGAGATTATCCTCCCTTCCTTTTGTAACAAATTAAACTGATAACCCCTCATCTTTGAGCATCTGCTGAACTGAAAGACAGCAGCTAATACCCATATAAGTGCATGAAGATGGAATTCCGATTAGCACATGTCACCTCTCAGTTGCAAGCAAGCCTTCTTTGCAAAGCCAGATGCACAGAAATTACATCGAAATAATTTTATTTGAAAATTCAAGGCACTACTCCTCAGAGATGACTGTTAGGAGTTCCATGAATGGTTAAATATGCAAGTGAACAGCATATCAATAGTATGCTGATAGTAACACTTTGTTCTGCAGGTACCTGGCATCTTCTATCCAACACATAATTATACTTTGGATGTACTATGAGCTATTGGTAAAATCTATTTTGGCAGTAAATAATGGCTTTAAAATAACATCAAAATAGCAATAATTAAATAACATTAATAAAAGAAACTTTATGGTATTGTAGACATTTGCCTTTTGGGTTGTTTTGTTTTTTCTTTTTTTGTCTGAACAGCATCCAAACCTCCTTTCTATTTTTAGAGAATTACCCATTGTGTGAGTTTCAGTGGCAGAAGAGACCCTACCTTATAATACGGAAGTGGACATTTCCTCTCTTGGTCCTTAGCAGTCATATGACCTAGCTCCTGCTAGGCTTTGAATTTACAGTGAGTGATACAAAGGCCCAGGGTCCTTAGAGCTTATTCATGGTAGTGGCAGGGGCAACCACAATTGAGTCAGCAGCACAATTCAACAGCAGCAACAGCACCAGAGCCAGACTCCACCTGGGACAGGACAAGGCTTTGACTGGGGGTCTGGTGACCTTCTTTGTTCCTATCTCTTTTCTGAGCTTGGTTTCCAGCCATCTTCCAATTACTTTATTTTTTGCCTAAATCAGAGTTCTGTTGCTTGCAATTAAGAGCTCTGATTCACACAAGGGGAGACATGTTTTCACATGGGTGGTAAGAAATGAATAAACCTCATGAATTAGCATTCACCTTGTACTAAGGAGTGATAATAGATTTGTTGATAAAGATCATATCATCAAAGATCTCACCTTTTTTTCCCTAAGTTAAACATGTTTGTGTCTTGCTGAAGTTTTACTTTCTCAGCACTCACATCCTAGGGAGAAAGCCATTCTATTCACACCTTTTACTGCACGAAACTAATCTCTGATGATACAAGTCTCAATAGTGTTTATCTTTGGAGAGGGTAATGACCAGAAGTGGGCACAAGGGAGAGTTGGGGTGCTAGAAATGTATGTCTTACTCTGGGTGATGGTGACATGGGTGTACCTATTTGTAAACATTTATCATGTGTACTCTTAAAATTTGTGCATATGACCGCATAGAAGTTTATCTAAATAAATAAATATGCATACACACACACAGAGTCATACCCCCAGAGATACAGAGACATACGGCCCAAAAATTGTGTTGATGTAGATACCATAGTATTGATGGTAAGGCAAACACAACAGATGTCCTCAGAATAATCTTCATTTGTACTTGCTGTCTCCTTTGACCTTGGACTCTGAGGATAGAAGAATTATCACTGGACACATTTCAACACCCAGTGATATTCTTTAGTGCCTCTCGGGGATGGACACGTGATCCAGTTTTATTTTTCTTCACACCTTCAACCTTTTAATCAAAAACTCGACAAAGTTCTAACAGAAAGAGCTCAGTTGCATTCCCCACCTCACTGCATCTTAATCCCCAAAGCTAGAAACTGATTTCCTTGTTCCTTAAATCCTGCCCTTATACTTCCTGTCAGTTTCAAGTGACCTTGATCTTCTCCTTATCTGGTCCCAGAGATGATAATAACTATTTGTCAGTCACTGATGCAGGCACTTTACATGGCCAAGTGCTACACATTATCCTCACTCTGTGCTGAAGAAAACCAAGACACAGGAGGGTTAAAGTCCCCGGTATAAGTGCTAATACAGGAGACCTAGCTTGACCTGTACCTCCCCAGCTCATTCCTCTTATTTAGGTCTAAAATCCAAGATATGCTCAGCTTCTTTCTTTCCCTCATTTTCCCTGATGATAAACTAATGATTTCTGTTTAAAGACATCTATTTGCCATTTTTAATTTTGCACATTTTTTTCTCTCTCTCTGAAAAACATCAATAATGCTGAATAAGAAAGGAGAGGATACTTCAGCCCAGAAGCTGTATATATTGTTAGTCCATATGTCTTCCTTTAAGATGAGCACAAAAAATATTTAATTTGTCATGCAAAATTCTGTAGACATTCCTAAGTTTAAAAAGTCTACTTTATAAATAACATGTATTCAGAATAGCCTACCCTTTAGTGACCTTTCTTGCTTACCCTCCCCCCCACACAAAAAAAAAACCTTTTTCTGTGTTTTCAGACTTCTGAGTGGTGACGATATTCACAAACATGTCAAGATTACATCTTAAATAGTTCTGCTAGAACTTCTATCTGTTCAGAATTGAAGTCAACAGGCCTGAAAAGATGCTAGTGGTCCATCTTCCTCTTACTCTCTCACTCTCCCCATCAAGTCCATCTCTCACCCATTCCAAGAGGTAAAGGTAAGTTGTGACTGCAAGCAAATGACATCATCTTAGATTTAACACTTAGCCCTGAATTCTCAATATCAGCTAATAGACAGAAAAGAGATAAAGACAGAGAAACTTAATAAAAACAAAGAATATTGAAAAACAAGTCTGAAGAAAGCAAAATAGAGAGAAGTCCTGGGAGAATGGTTGTATGCATTTGAGGATATATGTCATTGGAGTTCACTTGGGCAATACGTTTCACCAGTCTGACCCCCTGACAAATAGGTTTTCTACACTGACTTCAACCCTTTGTGGGGAAGTTAAAATTTTTTCACAATTAGAATAGTAACTGCCTTAAATATTGCGTTTTCATATAAAGTTGGTCTTCATACAGTAATTATATTTCATTTCCTTAGGGTGGTTGAATTTACCCCATCTGCAAGAGAAAGGGAAAGAAAATATAATTCTATTTGGGGAAACCACAATAAATGGTGAATAAAGAAACCCCCTCAACTAATGCTCATTGTATTTATATTTAAATAATTACATTTAATAGATTGATAAAGTAATGATCTCCAATCCCAGAACAAAGTTATATTATCATACAACTTACTTATTTCCTTCCATTTTTCCTCCAAAAGAGATTAAAAGAAGGGTAACTCATGAACTAGGTTATGAGCCTGGAATGCAAGTAGTGGGAATATGCCTCTGTCCTATTAGTTTAATGAGGACTTTTCTATTGTTCTGTGTATAATAGAAGCATGCTGATAATTTCGAGGGAAAAGTTCACTGAACTTTGTGCCAGTTCCAAATACTTATTTTTCATTTCTCCTCACTGGCTAACATGCATGCAAAATTCTATGCAAATTGGGTCTGAGTTTGCTGGAATTTTCAAACACTACCCTTTGTAGAAGGCTGGCACAGCTTTAGCAACAAGATATATGCCTGCACTGGTGCTAGCATTGTAGGTACCAAGCCACTTATGGAGGAGAAAAAAGCATCCACCACACCAAGAGGTAGAGAAAGATGAACAGAGAACAAGAGATCTACAATTTCACTTCAGTCAAAAAGGTAGACTATCTATAGTATCACAGTATTATTAACCATTTTATTCCCTCACAATTCACAAGCACATAGGGTCCCTAGTCTACTTATATGGAATTCATTTCTTCAAATAAAATAGAATTATACTAATACCAAAACCTGACAAACATTTTACAAGAGAACTACAGATCAGTAGTCCTCATGAACATAAATATAAAACTTATCAACAAAATATTAGCAAATTAAATCCAACAATATATTAAAAAGATAATATATCACAACCAGTGGGGTTCATCACAGAAATGTAAGGCTCATTCAACATTCAAATATTAATCAATGTAATTCACCATCTTAACAGACTAAAAAAGAAAAACCATACAATCCAGTAGATGCAGAAAAAGCATTACAAAATTCAACATTTTTCATAATTTAAAAGTAAAACTCTCAGTAAACTAGAAGGCAAATTTCTTAACCTAATAAACAGGAAAAAAAAAAAAAAACCCAAACCTAGAACTAATACTTAACGGTGAGAGACTAAATGCTTTCCCACAAAGATCAAAAACAAGAAAAGTATGTCCTTTCTCACTAACTTCTATTCAATATGGAAAAAAATGACACAAAGATAGGAATAAAGGAAATAAAACTGCCTCTATCTGTAGATGACATGATTATCATCTACAAAACAGATACAGAGATTATCATCTCAAAGCACCCATAAAAAATCTGTTACAACTAATAAGTGAGGCTGGCAAAATTACAGAATACAAAAGTTAACCGTATTCCCATATACTAGCAATGAACAGCTGGAATTTGACATTTTAGAAACAAACATCATAATAGCACCAAAAATTAAAATGTTTACATACAAATCTAACAAAATATGTGTGAGATCTGTATGCTAAAAACAATTAAACCCTGATGAAAGAAATAAAATAAGACCTAAATTAATGGAGAAATATACAATGTTCATAGATCACAAGCCTCAGTATTTTTAAGATTTTAGTTTTTCCCAATTTGATCTATAGATATAACACAATTTTAAGCAAAATCTCAGGAAGTTTTATTCATATATATAGTCAAATTGATTATAAAATTTGTGTGAAAAGGAAAACAGGAATAGTCAAAATAATTCTGAAAAAGAAGAAAGTTGGAGGACCAACACTGCTGAATTTCAAAACAATAAAGCTACAATAATTAATACAGTATAATACCAGTAAAATGGCATGTAATCTGGAAAACAAAACACGGTACAGAGCCTATATACACATTTATAAAATACGTTAAAATAATAAAATCAGCTGCCTTAGTCAACTGATTTTTGACAAAGTGACAAAGGCAATTCAATGGAGAAAGGACAGTATTTTCACCAAATTGTGCTGGAACAATTGAACAAACATACTTTTAAAAATGTTAAGGTTGGGAGTGGTGGCTCGTGCCTGTAATCCCAGCACTTTGGGAGGCCAAGGCAGGCAAATTACTTGAGGTCAGGAGTTCTAGATGAGCCTGGCCTACATGACAAAACCCTGTCTCTACTAAAACTACAAAAAGTAGCCAGGCATGGGTGGTACACACCGGTAGTCCTAGCTACTCAGGAAGCTGAGGTGGGAGAATCGCTTGAACCTGGGAGGCCAACACTTCAGTGAGCCGAGATCATGCCACTGCCCTCCAGCCTGGGCAACAGAGCAAGACTCTGTCTCAAAAAAAATTAATTCAGAGGTATCACAGATCTAAATGTAAAATGTAAGACCACATGATTTCTAAAACTTTTTTTTTTAAATCTGCATGACCTTGAGTTTAGCAAAGCATTTTTAAATGCGCCAAAAGTATGATCTATAAAAAGAAAATTTGGCCTGAGGGCGGAGCAAGATGGCCGAATAGGAACAGCTCCAGTCTCCAACTCCCAGCGCGAGCGACACAGAAGACCGCTGATTTCTGCATTTTAAACTGAGGTACTGGGATCATGTCACTGGGGAGTGCCGGACAATCGGTGCTGGTCAGCTGCTGCAGCCCGACCAGCGAGAGCTGAAGCAGGGCGAGGCAT